>NC_133647.1:58662542-58761315 GCF_009905375.1 Apium graveolens
GAACAGCGCGGCAAAAGCCTATCATCTACCCATACGATAGCCCACACATAAGTATAACAGATAAACACAGGACTCTTGATCCATATACACACATAATTCACATAGCATGTAAACACGTAATTCACGTATCACATAAGCACATAACTCATGTATCATATAATTCATATCACATATGACTCGGTTCATCAAAAGGTTCGACTCGATACGGTTAAAACTGAAATCGGGTCAAAAATATAATTTATCGATCAAAAATTGACTCAGAATGATTCGTAAAAGAAGCGACCTTTCGAAACAAAAGGATATGGGTCTCAAAAGTATTTTTATTAAAAGCGGAATATTTTTCTGAGTTTAGAGACGTTCGTTTCGTATTAAACGGACGAATGGTTGATTTAATACGAATTTTTGAACATTTTTCAGAATTAAAACGGTCTCCGAATCATTTAATAATTAAATAATAGGGCTCGAACACCCAAAAATAATTTTATAAGAATTATCGAGCCTGGAAAATAATTTAACATAGTATTTTATAACTCGAAACTATTTTTCGAAATTTTTAAATCAAAAATAAATAATTAAATCTAATTATTAAATCAAATAAAATTAATTAATAATTAATTAAATTAATTAATCAATCAATATTTAAATTAATTGACTAATTAAATAACTAATTATCAACTAAAATTAATTAATTAAATAATTAAGATTTATTTTGAAATTAAAATAATTTTCAGAATAATTAAATAATAAATTTTGGAAATTAACAATAATTAAAAACAATTTTTAAAAATTAAAATAATGAATTTTGAATTACAGTAAAAAGAAAATAGCAGAAACAGATTGGTTAAATTGGAAATAGGAATTCAGGAATCAAAACCGGGTCGGGAAATTAACTGAAAAGGGTTATGAAGAACAGGCCGGATCCGGGTTGAAGTTCCACCGGAAACTGGGTTTGAGCCCAGAAACCGGCGACTTCGCCGGAGTCCGGCGAGTCCCGATCCCCCCCAAAACCTTTCGTATCTTACTTGGTTTCAATGGGAATCTAGTTACGGATACCCCATGATTACATACTCTCACACAACATCAACAACCAATGCTGCAACCTCAAACTCAGGCCAAAAAGCCATTAAAGCTGGCGGGTTTTCTCGAGTTTTCCAGCAAAAACTTGAACTCAGTCATTTCTAAATCAAAAATCATGATTCAAGTGCCAAAATGAAGCTAATTAAGCATATAATCTATCCGAATAATCCAAACAAGCCAATAATCACCCAATCAAAAAGCCCTTATTCTCGAATAAAAACCCTAAAAATTGATTTTAAAATTTACCAACTGTTGAAACGATTTGATGACAGATATTGATAGAGAAGATTGAGGGCTTCAAAACGGCTACAAATACTTGTGATTTGGTGTTCAATAACACCTTCAAAATTGACTTTGATTTTTAAAAATTTTCAAGAACACCAAGAACACATATGCAAATAATTTTCAGAAAATCAAACCTTAATTCCTATATGATACTGAACAATATTTTTGAAGTATAATATATGAAATTGACCAGAAAAACATGCTCTACAACATGGAATTATCAAAACACTCAGATAAACACGTCTGCAAAAATTCATATTTTATTCACTAAATAATTCGAATTAAAATAATTAAATAAGAAAATAACCTTGATTTCTTGGCAAAAACTGATGATTGATTCAGGAAAGGATTTCGAGAGCTTCGTTTTGATATGTTGCATGCGCGAATTGGAGTTCGATAACGCCTTCGTTCGTACGATTGATTCTCAGGAACATATCGGTTTTTAAGGGTTTTCTCTGTATTTACGGTATTTTAACTGGTTGCAAAATGAATAAACGGAATAAATGAAATAAGAAATAGGCTATCTATATTTACGGAATATTGGTTCATTTTGGATAGTTTTGGATCGTTAAATTAGTTGCTTAGCCGCTAAGTAACTACAAAAACGATACAAAAATAGATTACTTAGCCGCTAAGTAACTATAAAAACGAAACAATTAAATACCAGAATTAGATAATCATCAAAACCGGACTTTTCATAAAACACCATATACGAAAATAATGTAAAAATATCCCATCTCTCGAGAATACAGGTTTTGTTGATTTATCAAAATAACTATCATATCGAAAATCTTGCGCCGGACCGCGCACGGATCAAACCGTAATCCGGATCGAAAAAGTTAAAATACGGAAAATGTCCGGAATTACCATATTAGGTTAGGAAGGAGTTTTTGGAAGAGTTTCGGGTTATAAAAATGCAAAAACAGTTGAGGTTGAATGATTCCCGGCTTTATAAAACAGTTTTGTAATTATTCGGAAAATAATTAATAAATCCATAAATCATTATAAAATCATATAATAGTCCAAAAATTATCAGAAAAATATCACAATTATCTATATTTTAATCTACACATTTAAAAATTAAAATATTCAAATAATATCATATATAAACACCCAAACATCAATTCCAATTATCAGCTAATTCACCAAAATTCACATAAAAATCACATAAACAATTCCAACTAATAATAATAATAATTAAAAGTATGGGATATTACAATCTACCCCCCTTATAAGGATTCCGTCCTCGGAATTAGCAGAAGAGAGCACTAGGGATCTTCTAGCCAACTTTCCATTCCCAAATAATCTCAATTTTCCAAAATCTCGAATAAGTCTTGTATCCTTTGTATAATAAAACTTTTACATGAGCTTCACTGTGCACCACTGTTGCATTCACATCCTTTGACCAATTCTTCAATAGAATCACTTTTTTACTAATTGCGAGAAAGAAGAATAGAGAGAAAGATAGAGAGAAAGAAAAGAAAGAGAGATAAAGAGAGAAATAAAGAAATGGATTGACTTTGTTATATGCCACTAATAGTTTAATCGCATTGCAATTCACTGTCGTCCTCAATAATTCCATCACACCGCTTTACTTTGACTTGACCAGGATAAATCAGCTTAACTTGATTGGCATACCTTCGAATGTTTGAGATGATCAATCATATAATTTCAAAAGAAAAGAGTTAAAATCTGAATTTGTGAAAAAGTATTGTTGAAGTAAAAGAATAACTGAGAGATCAATATGATCAAATGAACTTGGTATTGCGTGTCCAAATTAAGACACTACTAAAGGTTGTTAACCTTCATGTATTCACAATACACATAAGTGATGGCGTCCCATCCAACTCCTATCACACAGACAGGTATACCTTGTATCCCCTAAAGTTAGGGTTGTTCATCTCAGTCAGAATGAAAGAATATCAAAGGAATCCAAAATCAAATGAATAAAACTGAAAAGATTTCAAAGCTGATATTTCTGAAGGAAATCAAGTCCAGAGAACAAAAATTCTGACACCAAATGAGCAAGTGGTGTCACATCACCAAGAAACTATCCACCAAATAAGAAAAGTGGAATAAAATTATAATAACTTGGCAGAGCTATCAAAACCTAAAAAATAGGCTTCATGACAGCCTCTAGCACATTTAAAACACAGTTATGATTGAAAATGAGTGTTAGGGAATATATCCTCTAACAATTACTTCTTTTTGAGAGATGTCAAAAGGAATTATAGAAAGGGAAGGTATTGCCAAGGTCTTAATACTTATCTTCTATTTGAACCCTTTTTGTTGACTCGTCATCCACTTCTAGACATTTCTTCCTGTTTCAAGGATATCGATAATATTCATCGTCGTCGAATCATAATCTCGGAAGATTCCACAATAGAAGTTTGCAGTTTCCCGGAGTTCCTTTTAGCTGAACACAACCATCTCGAACGAATGCGCCTATCTTAGCTTACTCGTTGGTACTATATCCAATAGTCCAACAGGAACTCGATATGAGCTCAAACGTCCTCACATAGCTATACACACTCCTACGCACTCTCGTTTCTAGTTTACTATAACCTCAGCTCTGATACCAACCTGTAACGCCCCCAAATCTGGGGTCAGAGGATTTGGTCATCACTATAAAACCTCAATCCAAAATAACCTATTAAATCGATAAATAAATGCCAGCGGAAGATATTTATCATAAATGACCCCAAACTACACCCAAGATCTATTAAGGTTACAGTTCTAGAAACAAGAATTCTAAATTCCATAAATAATTTTTGTCACTTTCTTTTAAAACTCTTTTCAATAATTCTCAATCTCAAAACTTAACCCGTTAGTATAACTTCGAAAAGAAGTATACTAGGCCCAATTATAAAATAACAAAATTATAATATAATATAATATAAACAACTTCACAGAATAAAACTTATATTAGCCCGTAAATCCTGGACCAACCACCTTCCAAAAGCTTCTTCTTTGCTTTCTTGAACTACGCAGCTAAACAGCGCAAGCTAATCCTCACTGGAGGTTAAATTTGAAAACAGGCAAGTATGAGCGAAAGAAATGCTCAGCAAGATCATTATGACATATATAGGGTCTTTTGATATAAAACCGACATCTGCAATAGAGCGGAACCTTTAAAATCATAATTGCTTAACCATAAAATTTTAGTTGAGGAATCCCAAAATTGATTCCTTAATTGTATTCAAAACCATTTTGATATTTTTGAGCGAAATGCTTCAGCAATACTTTGAATCTTGACGACAATAAAACTCGTAAAACAGTGTTTACAGAAATATCGTAAACCACAACAACAAGAAGCAATGATTATGGATTGAATCATAAACTTTACTCAAAACCCAATTCTTCAAATTAATACTTATTTTGCTGTCATATCAAATTAGATATCAATACGAACTTTGATGCTCACAACACCCATACTGAAGTCAACATCAATCATCTATACTAATACCACCTTTGATATTTAATAACAACGTAAGTATCAGCAAAAATCAGAATCTGAATCAAAACCGCAATTCACTTTTAATCCAAAACAGAATCAGTTGATAAATCATTTGTTCTATGATTATTAAAACAATTTTAGAAAACCATATTTTAGATTGGAACCAATAACATTTCATGTTGTTCCCGATGATCAGTCGCGAAACAAATCCGGTATCCCGCAAACATGCCGTAAATATAGGTACTACCTGTATCCCGAAACCATACGGTACCTATAGGGCGCCAGAAAAGGCATAACTAGCCTTGAAATATATTACAGCTGGACCGTTATCTCGATCACCTACGCTGTAACCAGTAACCAGTAACCATTCCAATCTTAAAAACCTTTTTATTGAAAAAGGAGCCGAATCCTTCGACATCCTAAATAATTTTATTCCCCCATTCACTTGGGCATGAATACTCGCAACATATCATTTTTCTCGAAGTCCAAAACATTTATAAATCCGATAATTAGATAAGTAAAATCACTTGACTATTCTGAACATAGAATAGTAGATGAGTATTTGCATAAACAGAGTTATTTAATTCAGCTATATGTAAAACATTTATCTATTCCGAACTAAGAAAAACAATACTTGTAGGATAAGATTTAAAATAAATATCACTTGAACAATAAGTGATGATAGGGATACTTGCCTTTGGGGTTTAGTAGTTAGTCACACTCGCAAAGACGCATCTATTCTGACATTCTGTCTCAAAAAATTACCATCCTGCTTTTCAACACTTTACTGATATACTGCTCTTGCGATTACTAGAAGCCAGATATCCAATACCATTCCATCTCATTCTTTATCCAACGTCTTGTCCTGATCAACTCGAATGATCTGCATCTATAATTAAAATATACAACTTTAATCGTCTAAACGGTAATCACTCAATGAACTGCGCATCAAAAGCCTATCATCTACCCATACGATAGCCCACACAGAAGTATAACAGATAAACACAGGACTCTTGATCCATATACACACATAATTCACATAGCATGTAAATACGTAATTCACGTATCACATAAGCACATAACTCATGTATCACATAATTCATATCACATATGACTCGATTCATCAAAAGGTTCGACTCGATACGGTTAAAACTGAAATCGGGTCAAAAATATAATTTATCGATCAAAAATCGACTCAGAATGATTCGTAAACCAAGCGACCTTTCGAAACAAAAGGATTTGGGTCTCAAAAGTATTTTTATTCAAAGCGGAATATTTTTCTGATTTAGAGACGTTCGTTTCGTATTAAACGGACGAACGGTTGATTTAATACGAAATTTTGAACATTTTTCAGAATTAAAACGGTCTCCGAATCATTCAATAATTAAATAATAGGGCTCGAACACCCGAAAATAATTTTATAAGAATTATCGAGCCTGGAAAATTCAGTTACTTGGTTTCAACGGGAAACCAGTTACTGATACCCCATGATTACATACTCTCACACAACATCAACAACCAACGCCGCAACCTCAAACTCAGGCCAAAAAGCCATTAAAGCCGACGGGTTTTCTCGAGTTTTCCGGCAAAAACTCGAACTCAGTCATTTCTAAATCAAAAATCATGATTCAAGTGCCAAAATGAAGCTAATTAAACATATAATCTATCCGAATAATCCAAACAAGCCAATAATCACCCAATCAAAAAGCCCTAATTCTCGAATAAAGACCCTAAAATCCGATTTTAAAATTTACCAACTGTTGAAACGATTTGATGACAGATATAGATAGAGAAGATTGAGGGCTTCAAAATGGCTACAAATACTTGTGATTTGGTGTTCAATAACACCTTCAAAATTGACTTTGATTTTGAGAATTCTTCAAGAACACCAAGAACACATATGCAAATAATTTTCAAAAAATCAAACCTTAATTCCTATATGATACTGAACTCTATTTTTGAAGTATAATATATGAAATTGACCAGAAAAATATGCTCTTCAACATGGAATCATCAAAACACTCATATAATCACGTCTGTAAAAATTTATATTTTATTCACTAAATAATTCGAATTAAAATAATTAAATAAAAAAATAACCTTGATTTCTGGGAAAAAACTAATGATTGATTAAGGAAGAGGATTTCGAGAGCTTCGTTTTGATATATTGCACGCCCGAATCGGAGTTCGATAACGCCTTCGTTCGTACGATTGATTCTGAGGAACGTATCAGTATTCTAGGGTTTTCTCTGTATTTATGGTATTTTAACTGGTTGGAAAATGAATAAACGGAACAAATGAAATAAGAAATAGGCTATTTATATTTACGGAATATTGGTTCATTCTGGATCATTTTGGATCGTTAAATTAGTTGTTTAGCCACTAAGTAACTACAAAAACGATACAAAAATAGATTACTTAGCCGCTAAGTAACTATAAAAATGATACAATTAAATACCAGAATTGGATAATCATCAAAACCGGACTTTTCATAAAACACCATATACAAAATAAATGTAAAAATATCCCGTCTCTCGAGAATACGGGTTTTGTTGATTTATCAAAATAACTATCATATCGAAAATCTTGCGCCGGGCCGCGCACGGGTCGAACCGTAATCCGGATCGAAAAAGTTAAAACACGAAAAATGTCCGGAATTACCAGATTAGGTTAGATAGGAGCTTTCGGAAGAGTTTCGGGTTATAAAAACGCAAAAACAGTTGAGATAGAACGATTCTCGGCTTTATAAAACAGTTTTGTAATTATTCAGAAAATAATTAATAAATCCATAAATCATTATAAAATCATATAATAGTCCAAAAATTACCAGAAAAATATCATAATTATCTATATTTTAATCTACACATTTAAAAATTAAAATATTCAAATAATATCATATATAAAATGAATGAATTATTTAAAGAAGTAAGAATCCCATGTTTGTCTCATATAATATACAACTATCTTTACTCTCTTAGTTATGATTGTTAGTTTAATTCATAGTTATAATCAACCCAATTTGTTATCATCTTAGCATTGGATAATAACCATATCCTCGGTGCATAAGTGCATAAATTACATAGTTAACCAAAGCCAGTCTATGTGGGAACGAACTAGAAAGAATTCTATATTACTTGCGAACACGTATACTTGCGTGAATTATTAGCGCGTGTTTAGCCCTAACACTTACCAACATGGAAAAGGTGGATTCATCAAGTGGCTTGGTAAAGATATCTACAAGCTGCTTTTCACTTGAAACAAAATGAAGTTCCACAATACCATTCATTACATGTTCCCTAATGAAGTGGTACTTTATGTCTATGTGCTTTGTTCTTGAATGTTGTACTGGATTTTCAGTAATGGCAATTTGTTATTCTTTAACAATACAACAAGAATTACAGAAGGGGGTTGAATGTAATTCTGGAAACCTTTTTCAAAACTAAAAATTTTCTTGCTTGATAAAATATGAAAGTAATAAAAATAAATGCTTTTAAAACTTTCTGGTGGATTTGAAAGTATCCACCAGATATATATATATATATATATATATATATATATATATATATATATCAAATAGAACTCTGTGAAGCTAAAATGGCTCACAGCTGCTTTACAAGTTGAACAATCAAACTACAGAGAGATTCTTAACAAGTACAGATTTTTCTATCTCTCTTTGAAATGTGTTTGCTTAGTTAATTTTTCTACTACCTACACTTGGTTTATATATCACCAAGTTTACATGATAATAAGAAAAGATAATAAAACAAAATATATCTAGTCTAATTCCATGCTGCTTCACTACTCTGTTCCAGCATCTTTGAATATCTTCACAATTGCATGGAAATGGTAATGCTTCTTTGTTCTCAAATTCCTACTTAACAGGCTGTCACATTCCTTTTGCAAACACCCGACGCATGTGACTGTGTTGTCACTGTCAACAGATATTTCAATTTGATCATCCGTCAAAAGTCTTGTAGATCATCCGTTGGGTAGCTTTGTTGATCATCCGTCGGGTAGCTTTGTTGATCATCCGTCGGATACCTTTGTTGATCATCCGTCGCATATCTATTGTCACTTGACTCTATTTCACTTATACATAATTAAAAGACATCACTTATTTACAATTAATCAACCTATTCTGCATATCCACTAGTAGTCAACATGACTCATATATCCTTACAGAGTTTGCACAAAGTTGTTTGCAGATATTCTATTCCGACGGATGATCAAACTCGATGGATAATGAGCATCCGTCGAGATGTAATTTTTAACTTAGCCAAAATTTCATCCAAAACAGAAAAATCAATTAAGTTTCTGGCTGCATTACAACTCACAAAAATATCAGAAAGAATTCAAGAATAATTAAGCATACCTAACTCACTTACTGTTGAGTGGCATTTATGACACTTTATTATGCTCTATTAAGCTTTGAATTGATGTATTTGTACTCAAGTTGTTAAGTGTTTCAACGTGTTTTCTAGTGTTTTTGTCTTTCAGGCATTATCTAGGTAATCAGGTGAATTAGCATTGTTTTGGTGCTAATTTGGTGTCAAGGTGGTGTTGGAATAAAAGCTCGTTGAAAGCCGGCTCGAAGAAGCAAGGAAAAGAAGAAAATATGAAGTTTTTCCAGAGGTACGGCGCGCCCATGCTGGTCAAGCGCGCGGCCGCGCCAGGATGTCAGAAAGGCAGCGCGCCCGCGCTGTGATAGCACGCGGCCGCGCCGGTGAGAATTCAAAGAATCCTGATTCTATTACAATTGGAGGACTTCTAGATTGCATGGGGCTGCTATATAAATTCAAATAAATGATGTTTTCAAGGGAGAGACGTACCAGAGCGCAAGGAGAGGCGTAAGAAGACCGTTTTAGCACGGATTCAACGAAGACGAAGAAGATCTTGTTTTTACTTGTGAATCTTTCTTCTAAATTGTAACTTGGATGCTAGTTTTCTTACTTATGAACCTTACTCTTGTTTCGTACTTGGTTTTATTATTTAAGTATAAAGACTACGTTTATTATACCATACTTTCATCGGAACCCACGTCGATAATGAGTCCGATTATGAGCTAATCGTTATCGTAGGGTTCTAGCAGATTTATTTATGGATTTCTTTAGTTAATTGTTTATATGCCTTAGTGTGTGGTGATTGTATGATAACCTAGTATTGGTTGTGCTTATTCTTCTTATAAGAGTCGTGAACTTGTAATATAGCGTGTTAATCTTTAATGAAGCGATAGTGAATTTAAGGATTTAGAACTTTCCATGCAAGCATAGGTTCATGTGTTATTGTTATGCATGATTCGTAGGTAATTTTAACCATCTTACTTGCCCTGTCTAATCATGATAGATAAATTGTGCTTTAAACCTTTATGTTGTCAAATTCTATAGACATATAGGGTCTCAATATAATTGGTGTCTATTCAGCTTCTATCTCTTTTATGTATATTTGGTAGTATGTTATTCGTGCAACGAAAGTTGGCATTTAGCAGTTTCGTGTTACCTCATTAGTGTCATCACCATTGCATGCTAAGGTTAAGAACAATAAAGCTATTGAATGAATTATTTAAAGAAGTAAGAATCCCATGTTTGTCTCATATAATATACAACTATCTTTACTCTCTTAGTTATGATTGTTAGTTTAATTCATAGTTATAATCAACCCAATTTGTTATCATCTTAGCATTGGATAATAACCATATCCTCGGTGCATAAGTGCATAAATCACATAGTTAACCAAAGTCAGTCTCTGTGAGAACGAACTAGAAATAATTCTATATTACTTGCGAATGCGTATACTTGCGTGAATTATTAGCGCGTATTTATCCCTAACACTTACCAACATGGAAAAGGTGGATTCATCAAGTGGCTTGGTAAAGATATCTGCAAGCTGCTTTTCACTTGGAACAAAATTAAGTTCCACAGTACCATTCATTACATGTTACCTAATGAAGTGGTACTTAATGTATATGTGTTTTGTTTTTGAATGTTGTACTGGATTTTCAGTAATGGCAATTTGTTATTCCCTAACAATACAACAAGAATTACTGAAGGGGGATGAATGTAATTCTTGAAACTTTTTTCAAAACTAAAAATGTTCTTGCTTGATAAAATATGAAAGTAATAAAAACAAATGCTTTTAAAACTTTCTGGTGGATTTGAAAGTATCCACCAGATATATATATATATATACATATATATATCAATTAGAACTCTGTGAAGCTAAAATGGCTCACAGCTGCTTTACAAGTTCAACAATCAAACTACAGAGAGATTTTTAACAAGTACAGTTTTTTCTATCTCTCTTTGAAATGTGTTTGTTTAGTTAATTGTTCTACTACCTACACTTGGTTTATATATCACCAAGTTCACATGTAATAACCCCAAAAATTTTGGACTTTTTGTAAACCTTATGAATAGTGATTTTGCTGATTATGCTGAATAAGAAAACTTTTCATGCCACACAATCTAGCAGTTCTTTTATTGATATTCTGAGGTCTTATTAGTACTCTATATGGTATATAAGTGTATGTAAAGATCGTTAGAATCCAAATCCAAACACTTTGATTTTTCCTGAAAATCCACCAGATACCGAAAGAATTGAGTATAAGGTAACATGATAAAAAGGATTTAAATTCAAGGATTTTTAGAGAGGATCATAAAAGGAATATAAAATATTGAGAAAGGTTTAGGGGAACCTAAGTAATAAGATCCCAGGTATGATCCCTCAAACGATAAACGAGAACAAAAGTTAAGCGAACCGGATAACAGATAAGCGGTCATTAGCCAAGTAATTAGGGGTTAATCAAAGAGGTTAGTGGATGATGATGTCATCACACCAACAAGAAGAAGACAAGTGTAAGAGGATGACATGAGAAAGATGACATAGGCATGGTGACATAAGCATGACAAATGGAGGGATTGGTTGGTTGATTGTGAGCCACACAATTTTTACCATGGTAACAATTTAATTAACAACAAAAGGAAGTAACCAAGCTAGACATCACACAAATCATTTAATCAAACTAGAAACATTTTTACTTCACTTTTTCTTCCCTTGCTCTCGGCCAAAACCAGAGCAGCAACTTAAAACTACCATATCTCCTTCAATACTCACTCAACTGTTGTGTTCTACAGCTCGTTGCAAAGGTATTGAGATGACCTACAACTCTTGTTCACAAGTCTCGTCCAAATAAGCATGGTAAGGCCCTCATTTTTACAGTTATTTAAATCGGTCTTTTAGAAACTTCAAAACCTAACTTTGTGTTCTTGATTTCTTTGGAAAGATCAAGCTTGTAGGAGGTTAGATTAAGGCTCCCTAAGGCTTCCTAGCAACTTAACACCTACCAAGGAAGGTATCAACTTCAAACCCTAGCTTTGATTTTATGTTTCCATTAAGTTTTATTGAAGCATTGTTAGTATTAAGGCTTGATCTTTGATTGTAAGTAGTTTTGGTGGATTTGTATTGGTTTTGAATATTGGGTCTTTGATTGGCTGGATAAATTGGTAAAACTTGGAGTTGGGGACTGAGTTTGTAGTATGATGGTTGAATATTGTTGTTGGTGGTTGTGAGTGAATTGATGATAATTTAGAGTGTTAATTAAATTAGAAATCGCGTAAACATAAACGTCATAATGCCCGATTTTCCTTAACTATACTGTTCTTAACTTTAGGACCCGTGAACTCACTGAAAGATTCTATTCTTTGCCATTTTTAGATAGTTCATGTTACGAGCTTCGTTTTGATATGTGGTTCGCTTGAATCCGATGTACGGTTTAGGAGAAACGACCATTTTAAGTAACGGCATTTTGCGAACGAACCATTACCCCTCGCCTTACTTTGAAACCTTGGTTAAGGCCCTTAAATGACTAATTGGAGTATGAAACAATTATGTAAAGTGGATTAGGCATTTGGTAGAGTACTCGCGAAAGAATCGCCTTAAAATTCTTAATGGTTAATTTATTAAAAATGGTGGAGCCAAGGGTACTCGAACGACTTATGTGATTCGTTAAGCGTAGAAGTGACCATAAGCAAACATTAGGGTTTAATTGGTTAAAGTCTAGTTTCTTAAGCGACCGTGGTTTAATTCTGACTTATGTTGTTGTTCATAGGTTATGGGACCCACTCTAAGCTTAAGTCTAACCGGGAACACTCAGGCAAGTTTTCTACCCGTTATATTGTTGTTGTGATGTAAATATATGTATATGCATTATCGTGTGATAAGTGCTTGATTGTTATTAGCAAATCTTGCGATATATTGGAGCATGTGATATGGTATATATGCATGTCTATATCGTAATCTTGATATCTAATTTTTGATTCAATTGCTTATAAGTTGCATAATACCTATGCTAGAGATAAGCAGTAGTTGCGTATACCCTTAGTATAGGGGACACAAAGGTGAACATTTTCTAAACCGGGAGTCGATGTTCCCGAGTATATATATATATATATATATATATATATATATATATATATACATATTTATAATATATAGATATAGTTTTTAAAACTATAATCGAATAAGGTTTATTCGATAACTTTATTTTAATTAATGAATATTATTTTTGAATATTCATTCGAGGACTTATGACTCCGTTTATTTTATTTAATGAATATTATTTTGAATATTCATTCGAGGACTTAAGACTCCATTTATTTTATTTAATGAATATTATTTTGAATATTCGTTCGAAGGCTTATGACTCCGCTTCTTTTATTTAATAATATTCTTTATTTTATTAAAGAATAATGTTTCGATAATCAAACTTATTTTCGATTATTCAAATAAAGATCGTACTTTCGTATAAGTATATCTTTGATTATTTATTATTAATTTCAAGAATGAGTTTTAAAACTTCTACTTCAAATTATTTTTATAAAGATTATCCTTATGGGAATATTATTTAAATAATAATATTCAGATATTTTCTAATATATCGGGACTGATTTATTTCATTAAATCAGCATTACTCCAAACATTCTTAAAAATGTTTTCGAGTCTTCAAAATGATTTTTAAAAGTTAGAGCGGATCCCAAAACTCTTTTTATATTTAAGATCTTCCTTTTGAAGGGGATTTAAATACTCACTCAAAACCTGAGGGATCCGGCTCAGTGGTGTATTTTACATTCGCAACGAGGTTGCTGTTTTGAGAAAACATCTTGATTACTTGCCCATCGTTCGGGAAGTAAGTTCATCTAATTGAGTCGGCATAAGCAACATGGGCTCAGTGGGCATCCATGAAAGTGTAAGTGGCTCAGTGGGAGTCCATCAATGTGTAAGTGGCTGAGTGGCAGTCCAGCATAGGTCCTAATGTGGCCAGGGTGATGACCAGTGGAGAATTCGTCCATCTACAAGTAGAAAAGGTTACGTATTGGTATCTTTGCTTGATCAGCAAGATATCAGGTTTATGCCATGGTTTCTCCTTTCCAAATTCATTGGATATTGCAACTCTGTTTATAATTTTCATAACAGAGGTTTTCAAGGAGTGTATGAAATATATATATAAGTGTATATATATATCGGGACTTAATTAAGTATCTCGTAACTTCATTATTTATAATGATATTTCAAATATTGAATCTATTCAAGTAGTCTCATCTATGTGATGAACATTTAAAATGGATTATACCTTGAACGGTGGTAGTTCAAGTAGTATTTGGGAAAGATATAAGTATATTGGAGTATCTTGTAACTTCATCCTTTCAACTTATATCTAGTAATTGATTATCTTATGCATGACAAAAATTTTCAGAAAAACGTTGAGACAAGGTTAGATATATGAGATCACCTTGCAACGATATTTTATACAGTTATAAACTGGAACTCTGTGTATATTATATATGTTAGAGGATTTCAAAGATTTGAGAAGCATATATGTATATATATACTGAATATTTTGCGACTTCATCGCGTTAAGATATCAAACTTGGTTCATTTCTTTTTGACCAAGACTTCATGAGTACTATGAGAATGCACATATATTGTTAATTATTATACGTATTATTTCGGTGGGCTTGTTGCTCATCCTTTCTTTCTTATTTCATCACACAACAATAGATAGACATGATGAACAGGACCAAGCTCCCAATTCGTGAGCGGATAGGAGACGTTCCGCAGTTTCCCGTAGGTGTTGATGCCGTTGTAGTTGAGGTAGGAACTACCAATAGGCTAGTCTTTCAACTTTTGTTGTACCAGACTTATGTATATTTATGAATTGTAATAATGGCAAAGAATATGTAAATTTATTCAGAAACCCTTTTGAAGTGTAATGACTTATAATTGTGGAATAAAATGACTTGTGTTATTTTTGGTATTCATCTCTGAGACTATAACTTGTGGTGTGTGTGTATATTGTGGGGTCACGGTACGCAGTGGTTGGTTGTTTATTAGGATTAAGAGTTGTTAAGGGAATTGGAACTCGTGACAACCCGGATCCCCGACCCCGGATTTGGGCGTGTTACAGAAATGGTATTAGAGCTAAGCGTTATAAACCTCAGGGATGATATGACGTTAAAATAATAAGTTCACTAAGATAATAAGAACTCTTGCCAAGTTCATAGTCGGACTACCTAATGTAGTACTGACAGTTAAAACCCTTATGGGAACCCTTATAAATATTGTGATAGAAGCGTAGTTCGTTATCGTATGTGGTAGCGGGACTCCGAACCCTGAGGTTGAGGAGCAACAACGCGATGATGTTTTATTACTTATTGGAGATCAGATTATGGATCCGATAGAGCGTCCTAACGAGGGACCGGATGATGTTCATATTGAGGATGTAACGGTTGAGGATGTTGTCCTAGAAGGGATTGTTGCTGAGGAGGATCACGTGGGGGATCCTGACAAGAATGAATAAAGGACCACTGAGGAATTGATAACCATGGTTAGGGAAACTACCAAAGGTAGGATTGGTAGGTCACTACCGGAGGTTCGTTCAAGTTCGTAAAGATAGTAGCCCCTTTAATGCGGCTTACTCATAAGACTGAGAAGTTCGAATCGACAGAGAAATGCGAGAACAGCTTTCAAAAACTGAAGCAAAGGTTGGTGACGACTCCTATGTTGGCGTTTCCGGATGGAAAAGGAGATTTTATGATTTGTAGTGACGCTTCGCATAAGGAATTAGGGTGCTTCTTATACAGCACAACAAGGTAATCACGTACGAGTCAAGACAATTAAGGGAATATAAAATTCGATATTCCCACCCATGAGCTTGGGCTCGTGGCAATAGTTTTTCCCTAAAGATTGGAGGCACTACTTGTATGGAGAGAAGTGCGAGATTTATACAAGCTATAAGTGCTCTAGTGCATTTTCACGCAGAAAGAGCTCAACATGCGCCAGAGGAGGTGGTTAGAGCTAATCAAGGATTACGATTATGAGATTCTTTATCATCCAGGGAAAGCGAAAATGGTGGCTAATGCCCTTAGTATAAAGGAGAGACTCAAGATGAAAATGTCTTTGGGAGAGTTGATAAGAGATTTTTAGAAAATGGAAATAGAAGTGAAGGTAACCGGAGCCGGTACCGAAACACTGTTTGAGATTGCAGCCCGAATTATCGAAAAAGATCATATTGTGCGAAGAAAAAGTGATGAATGAAGGCAGAGAGTGAATGACTGGAGAAGAGATTAATACCAAGAAAGATGATAAGGGAATAACAAGGTATTCCTACAGAATTTGGGTTCCAAACGTTTAAGAGCTGAAGGACTGGATCTTAGATGAAATCCATAGCTCGAGAAATAAGATTTAGGGCCAACCCCTAATGTGATAGTCAGGGAGGTTGCCATTAAGAAAGAAGGAGCCCATAACATAATGAAGTGGAAAACAAGGATTTTAACGTATTAGATAACCCCAAGTATGGGAGAAGGATGAAACATTTCATACTAAGGAAACAGAAAGTCGAGTAAGGAAAGGAGACCCGAGACGGTACTCCTATACGGCAATTCATGGACCTGTCTAAAGAGAACTTAGACTATTATGTCCAACCACCACCCTGAGGAGACAGGGCGGTGGGAAATTCTTTCAGGACCTTTAAGTTGCTAAGCTCTCAGAGTTCCAAGGAACAAGCGAACCCAGTAGAGGCGAGAGTCTGGCTAAAGGAAATATAGGAATCATTTGAGATTCTAAATGATGGACGAATCACAAAAGACTATTTTTGTTACTTACCCTCCTAAGAGAGAGGCCACCTGCTGGAAAGGCACGGAGCCAGAGGTTAGAATAAACTGATTAAAGTTCAGTCAATTGTTTTCGGGAAAGTAATTCCCAAGGTTATGGAGATAGTGTAAAAGCTTTAGAGCCAGAACAAAGGCGGACGAGTATGATGAATTATGAAGCTAAGTTGTAAAAGTTGTCAAGATTCGTTCTGATGACAAGAATCCCAGAACGACGTGATGTTTGAAGTCAATGAGTAGTGGGTTCATGAAATGATTGTAATAGAAAAGAAAATAATAAAAAAAAGAAACTGAAGTGGAAAGGAAAATAAAGACAATAAAGTTTAAGGAATGATAAGGGAGTTGGGTATGAGGAAACCATAAAGACTCGTAGCAATAAAAATAGAAAAGTGTGTAATCGTCAGGATGTGGGTGATTCACCATGAGTTAAAGTTGATGGTTGAAGGCATAAGAGATACATATAGTGTATCCCCTGTAAGTTGGGAGGATTCGAGGAAACCTTGAGATAGTTTGAAGGATAAATAATGAGACGCGGATAGACTGAGGAGATAAGAAAGTAAGAAATTAGTAAAATTGAATGAAGTGACCTTCAAGAATGTGAAGTGTAAGACCGGGGGCATGATACCCAGAAAGAGAGACGCCAGGTATGAAAGATATCCCAACATTGAGATGACTGTTGAGATAAACAACAAAAGTAAATGAGGAATTATTAAGAAGAAGTTCACGTTGAACATGACCAATATCTTCCAAAACATCCCTGTTGTCATTACTAAATTAGGAAAGAAAAGCGGGTAACCATTGTTATCTTTTGAAGGCCATAAGGGTTGACCTCAGTTTGAATAAGGATGCTATTGTGAAATTGGTATAGACTATCGAGGTGGGAATGATTGAATAAGATAATCTATCAAAGATATATGACTTGATTTATCCATGGAAGGATGAAAGTACCTTTTTAAAGGTGGAATTAAGGATATAACTTCGATAACTTAAGATGAACCCTAGGGGAATGCATAGTTTGGCATTTCGCCCTTAATAGGGACAGTATGAGTTTTGATAATATGAATTGGAAAGGATTAAGGTAACAACAACCTTTAAGGATCAGTGGAGACATTTTTCAGAAGTGTATAAATAATGGTTCTAGTATTAGTAAATGATATGATATGCCTGTAGCTAGGGAATACAAGAGGAACGATTTAAGGATAACCTTAGAGGTTTTATAAGGAGAAAGGTAATATTCGAAGTTCTCAAGAATAGAAATTTGATAAAGGAAAAATGGCGTAATTATAATAATGCCAGGTGGGCACGTGTTAAACCATAAGAAGTATAGATTTAACCAATGAAGGTCGGAATTGTTAAAAGCAAGAAGGGCCCAAGATAAAAGATATCCTAAGTACGATCGAGAGTCAGCCATGATAATGTTTACATTTAAAGACTAAGGCAGTGACTTATGGAAAAATGGTGATTTTTTTTTATCACAAGGACTTAAGAAAAGCATTTTCACATAAGCAGTGATTTGAAATGAGGTAGAAAATTTAGTGAAGGTGGTTAAAATGACATTGATTGTAAGGAAATATTACTATCAGGAAAGGCAAAAGAGGTGGACGACACTTTAAGTGTAAGAAGACAATTATCGGCGCTCGTGCCAGAGGAATACAGTGATAATGGTTAAATCCGTGAAGATTGTATTATGGTTTGAAAGATTGACATTCCTTCTGATGATTGTGCGATACTCAACCGTGATAGTAGTTTGGTAAAGATTTAATTTATGAAATCGCCGTGAGCGGGCTATCTATCTTATAAGGTCATATCTTGAGATAAGCCAGGACCATGTTACGAAAGGACTAAATGAACCTTTGAGCTTCATGTCTCCTAATAAAGACATATGGTTAATAATGGTGTTAACCCGCTATCGTTGCTTTCATTGAAACTCTTCTGCAATTTTATCTGCTTCATGTCATGTATGTACGTCAGGATCCGGAGTGTTCTTCATGGACCATGAATGGTGATTATGTTACCTCCTTAGAAGGATTCGATATGATATGAATGGACTCCGTATGGTTAGCTATTAAAACTTCATGGAAAACGAATGACTACAGTAGGTCAGTGGTGGACCCTAGTAATGCAGCAACGATTCTTTGAATAATGAGCCGATTACAACCGTGAGAGTTGTAGTGTAATGGAGGTTCAGATTGAGTACCACTAATCGGGTCGTGGTGTTGTATAAGTTATCATTGATAGACGAATTAAGTAGATTATCTACCTATTGAATACTTATTCCTTCTTATCAATAGAGAGTCGTATTACTATACGAGGAAGGTTGCGGTGCAAGCATAGAATTCTAGTAACGATGACGTCTAGAATGAAATCCCAGATTCGATTTTCGATGTCGAGGGAGTTTCAAAGGTGATTGTTTATAAGCTCGAGCAAGAGCATGGGTCCATAGAATGATGGACGGAATAGTAAATATTCAGACACATGAAATACGATGCTATAATACTTGATGTTGATATATATACGTATATGTTTTGTTCTCCTATGACAAACCTCTATAGTTCAGAGGTAGATTCCAAGCCAGATATTTTGTGGCAGTATATTTTATATATATACAATTCTCTTCAATTCGTTCTTTTCTCTCCTTTTTATTTCATATAAGCTGAGAAGAACAACCCTTTTAGAAGGGGAGGTATTGCCGAATGACTATCTATCTGTGTGATAGAAGCTTAGTAGGATACCATATATTGTTTAATTGCTTGTCAAGTACTAAAGGCTGGCCACCTTCTGTACTAACTATGCAATGTAACAAGTGTTCATGATCATAGTGATCTCTCAATAAATTCTTTACTTCTATATGAAGGACCAATCTTTCGAAGATGGAGGCAGCTAGAGATGAAGTGGTACCAAGTATGGTGGTATTTCGATTCTAATGCGTTCGTGATACTAAGGTTGACGCGATTATTAAAAGGTTATAGAACGTTAACGAGCAAAAGTGTAATCAGTATAAAATTTGGTACGGAAGATAGTAACGATTACGAACTGGAAAAGAGTGGGTATTGAGAAGCAAAAGCTGTAGATCTAGATGAGATAATGAGAGTCTGTACAATAGACTTGAAAGAAATTTGGAATGATCACTTAACGCAGATTGAGTTTTCTTACGATAATCGATCGTATGTCAGTATCGAGGTATCGCCTTATGAGATCCTTGAGGGAAGACAATGTCGATCTCCCTTATGTTAGGATGAAGTTATAGAGCGCAAGATGCTTGGACCCGCAGTAGTCCAAAGGACCAAGGATATAATAGATCTAATCAGAGGATGACTGGTAGTAGCCCAAGATGGACATAAGAAGTATGTTGATTTGACACGAAAGGACAAAGAATAGGAAGTAGGGGACCTAGTGCTGTTATAGGTATTCCCTTGGAAATGATGGATGTGGTTCGGAAAGAAAGGAAAGCTAAGCCCACGAATTGTTGGACCCTTGGATATATTAAGTCGTATTGGGAAGTTAACATATGAGCTAGCCTTACCCCGAACCTTAGCAAGTTCATAACGTGTTCCATGTATCAATGTTAAGGAAGTGTAATCCGGATGCTAGACAAATAGGGGCATATGAGCGCACAGACATGCAACCAGACGTAACCTATATGGAGCAACCAGGAAGGGTTATAGATCAAAAATGGACAAGTGCTTAGAAGAAGGGTTATCATGCTAGTCAGGGTTTGTGGCAGAACCACTGTAACGCCCCCAAATCCGGGGTCAGAAGATTTGGTCGTCACTATGAAACCTCAATCCAAAATAACCTGTTTAATCAAAATTAAATGCTAGCGGAAGATATTTATCATAAATGACCCCAAACTAATCCAAGATCTTTTAAGGTTACAGTTCTAGAAACAAGATATCCAAATTCCACAAATAAATTTTTCACTTTCTTTTAAAACTCTTTTCAATAAATTCCAACTCAAAACTAAACCCACTAGTATAACTTCGAAATGAAGTATACTAGGCCCAAATAAAATATACAACTATATATAATATAATATAAACAACTTTATACAATAAAACTTACACTAGTCTGTAAACCCTGGACCAACCACCTTCCAAAAGCTTCTTCTTTACTTCCTCGAATTACGCAGCTAAACAGCGCAAGCTAGTCCTCACTGGAGGTTAAATTTGAAAACAGGCAAGTATGAGCGAAAGAAATGCTCAGCAAGTTAATTATAACATATATAGGGTCGTTTTGATATAAAACCGACATCTGTATCAGCGCAGAACATTTAAAAATCATAATTGCTGAATCATAAAATTATAGTAGTGGAACCCCAGAATTGATTCCTTAATTGTATTCAAAAACCCTTTTTATATTTTCCAGCGACGTGCTTCAGCAATACTTTGAATCATAACGAGAATAAAACTCGTAAAACAGTGTTTACGGAAATATCGTAAACCACAATAACATGAAACAATGATTATGGATTGAATCATAAACTTTACTCAAAACCGAACTCTTGAGATTAATACTTATTTTGTTGTCATATCAAATTAGATATCAATACGAACTTTGATGCTAACAACATTCCATACTGAAGTCAACCCCAATCATCTGTACTAATACCATATTTGATATTTAACAACAACATAAGTATCAGCATAAATCAGAATCTGAATCAAAACTGCATTTCACCGTTAATCCAAAACAGAAACAGTTGATAAATCATTTATTCTATGAATATCAAAACAATATCATAATTTAGATTGTAATCCTCGAACGATGGTGTGTTGCCGCCGGTGATCAGCTGCGGAGCAACACCGGTATGCCGAAGCCTATCCAACTAAACAAAGGGGCACCCAAGGCACATATCGGCCTAGCAAGGTGTTATATCCTGTATAACACAGAGCTCACACTGGACCGCCGCCACGGCCTCTTACGCAACCATCCAATCTTAAAAACATTTTATTGAGAGGGGTCATAATACTCGACACCCTTAAAAACTTTTATTCCCCCATTTACTTGGGCAGAAAAACCAAAACAACGTCATCTTTCTCAAAATCCAAAACATTTGTAAATCCAATAAGTTGATAAGTAAAATCACTTAGCTATTCTGAACATAGATTAGCAGAAGAATATTTGCATGATAATTCAGCGATATGTAAAACATTTATCGATTCTAAACTGGGAATAGGAAAAGCAATACTTGCATGATAAGATTTAAAATAAATATCACTTGAACAATAAGTGATGATAGGGATACTTGCATAATATGAATCGAATTAAACGTCACTTGAATGATAAGTGAGGTTAGGGTACTTGCCTTTGGGTTTTAGTAGTTAGTCACACTCGCAAAGACGCATCTATTCGGACATTCTGTCTCAAGACATCTCCGTCCTGCTTTTCAACACCTTACTGATATGCTGCTCCTGCGATTGCTAGAAGCCAGATATCCACTTCCATTCCATCTCACTCTTTATCCAACATCTTGTCTTGATCAACTCGAATGATCCGCATCTATAATTAAAATATAGAACTTTAATTGTCTAATCGATAACCACTCGACGAACTACGCGTCAAAAGCCTATCGTTTACCCATACGATAGCCCACACACAAGGAAAACAGTCAAACATAAGACTCTTAACCCACGTACGCACGTAATTCACATAGCACATAAGCACATAACTCATGTATCACATAATTCATATAACACAAGACTCAGTTCATCAGAAGGGTCGACTCAGTACGTTTAAAACTGAAATCAGGTTAAAAATATGATTTATCGATGAATTAACGACTCAGAATCATTCGTAAAGCAAGTGACCTTTCGAAACAAAAGGATTTGGGTCTTGAAAGTATTTTTATTGAAAGCAGAATATTTTTCTGAGTCTATACGCGTTCGTTTCGTATTAAACGGACGAACGGTTGATTTTCTACGAATAAAATACGAATAATTCAATTAATAATAGTATTAATTGAATATTTAATACTCTATAGATATTTTTAAAAGCCCAAAATAATTATTAGGAATTATTTGGCTTAATTATAAATAATTATATTTTATTTAACCATTTATAAATAAAATTAATTGATTAAATGAATTAATCAATCAATCAAATCCATAAATAATTAACTAAAATAAATTATAAATAATTAAATCAAATTTGAATTTTTTTGAAAATAATAAAAGAAAATAATTTTTGGAATTAAAATAATTCAGTTAACTATTTAAAATAATTAACTAAATTAATTTTTGAATTTAAAAACAATTTTTGGAATTTCAAATGAATTTTGAATTATTTTCTGAAAATAATTCCCAGAAACATGTTTTGGAAAGGGGTCATCTTCTTAGATGGATCAAACATCAGCAAAGCACAAGAACACAGCCGGGAAGCTTGAAGAACTCGCCGGAATTTTCCGGAATCCGGCAAGCTTCAACACCTCCGACGAACCCCCGAATCCCACCAAAACATCACGAAAACTTCTGTTTTTCACACCAAACTCGACCAAAATCATTCCAGAAATTGAATGGAAGCAACTACAACATTAAACAATCAAGCCCACACAAAAATTGATCAAAACCATCAAGAACAACAAACTTTCCGTCCAAAAATCGATTTACTTCGTTTCTCAACCATAATCGACGTACTATATATCAAAACGATGCTAGAAACACGTACAATCTAATCATATCATCACAATCAACAACCAATTAACGTATAACCCAAAATATTGAAAAATACAAACTAACAAAACCAAAAACTCGACTATAGCCCTCCGGCAATAGAACGAACACAAAAATGGTATAAATCGTCTCTAAATAACATGTTAAGCTAATCCTAACATCAAAAACAACCAAAAACTCCTGAAAATCAAGAACCCAATTTGTACTAAAATGATGAACTACGTTTTTTGAGCATTACTCCAACTGAGTTGATGATTCTGGTATCAAAATAACGGGCTCGAAGAGAGCTTCGATTCGACTACTAGATCGTCAAAAACGGAGCAACGAATCTCCAGATATCGCAAGATTAAGATCAAGAATGGATTGAAACCTCCAAGAACAAGTTCTTGATTTTTGTTTTTAATAAAAATAAAAATGAAATAAAAGAATAAATGGGCTATTTATATTTTCTGAAAAATAAATACCCCAAAATCAATTTAGGGTGTTTTATTCCCTAATTAAAATAATTAAGTCCCAAAATTATAATTATGGGGAATAATTTTAAAAACAGTAAGATGTAAAATTCGTATCAAAATTTCCCAAAAATTGCGAATATTTCAAAATTGTAGAAATACTGGGTATTTGAAATACGATTGATTTTATAAAAATAAAAACACAAATTTTGTAGGGTTTGACGTCCCGGTGGGGTCCTGGTTCATTAATTTTTAAAACACAGAGACGATTACTAAATTAACAGAAAACCCCGAATACCCATAAAATACAACCAGACGCACATAAAACGAGTAACGTAAGTAACCACGCGTATAATTTGTGGATCGATTCATATAAATACATTTTAAACACGTAACACGTATCCTATTGCATCATATAGGATTCAAAAATAGGTTACTTAACCACTAAGTAATTATTAATACGATACAATTTAATATCAGATTTGGATAATTCTCAAAACTGGGCTTCTTATAAAATACCTTATACGAAAATAATGTAAAAATATCCCGTCTCTCGAGAATACGGGTTTTATTGATTACCGAAATAACTATCGTATCGAAAATTTTGCGTCAGCCGCACACGGGTGAAACAGTAATCCGGATTGAAAAAGTCAAAACACGAAAAATGTCCGGAATTACCAGATTAGGTTAGGAAGGAGTTTTCGGAAGAGTTTCGGGTTGTAAAAACGTAAAAACGGTTGAAGTCGGACGATTCCCGGCTTTATAAAATAATTTTGGTAATTACTCAGAAAATAATTAATAATTCATAAATCAATATAAAATCATATAACAGTCCAAAAATTACCAGAAAAATATCACAATTATCTATATTTTATTCTGAACATATAAAAATTCAAATATTCAAATAATGTCACATATAAACACCCAAACATCAATTCCAATTATCAGATAATTCACCAAAATTCACATAAAATCACATAAACAATTCTAGATAATTATAATAATAAGATTTGAAAATATGGGATATTACAATCTACCCCCCTTATAAGGATTCCGTCCTCGGAATCAGCAGAAGAGAGCACTAGGGATCTTCTAGCCAACTTTTCATTTCCAAATAACCTCAATTTTCCATAATCTCAAATAAATCTTGTATTCCTTGTATAATAAAACTTTTATAGGAGCTTCACCGTGCACCACTGTTCCATTCACCTTTTTTTTTTGACCAATTCTTCAATAGAATCACTTTTTACTGATCGCGAGAAAGAAGAATAGAAAGAAAGATAGAGAGAAGAAAATAAAGATAGATAAAGAGAGAAATAAAGAAGCAGATTGACTTCGGTATATGCCACTAATATTTTAATCACATTGTAGTCCACTGTCGTCCTTCGTAATTTCATCACATCGCCTTACTTTGACTTGAACAGGATACTCAACTTAACTTGATTGGCATACCTTCGAATATTTGGAATGATAAAATCATAGAATTTCAAAAAGAAGAGACTTTGACACCATGACGGAACCAAAATCTGAATTTAAGAAAAAGTATTGTTGAAATAAAAGAATAACTGAGAGATCAATATGATCAAACGAACTTGGTATTGCATGTCCAAATTAAGACACTACTAAAGGTTGTTAACCTTCATGTATTCACAACACACACAAGTGATGGCGTCCCATCCAACTCCTATCACACAGACAGGGATACCTTGTGTCCCCTATAGATAGGGTTGTTCATCTCAGTCAGAATGAAAGAATATCAAAAGAATCCAAAATCAAATGAATAAAACTGAAAAGATTTCAAAGATGATAATTCTGAAGGAAATGAAATCCAGAGAACAAAATTCTGACACCAAATGAGCAACTGGTGTCACATCACCATGAAACTATGCACCAAATAAGAAAAGTGGAATTTATTATCACAACTTGACAGAGCTATCAAAACCTGAAAAATAGGCTTCACGACAGCCTCTGGCACATTTAAAACACATATATGATTGAAAATGAGTGTTAGGGAATATATCCTCTAACAATTACTTCTTTTTGAGAGATGTCAAAAGGAATTATAGAAAGAAAAGGTATTGCCAAAGTCTTAATACTTATCTTCTATCTGAACTATCCTGTTGACTCGTCGTCCGATTCTAGACACTTCTTCATGTTTTAAGGATATCGATAATCTTCATCGTCGTCAAATCGTAGTCTCGAAAGATTCCACAATAGAAGTTTTTCAACTGCCAGGAGTTCCATCCAGCTCAGCACAACCATCTCAAACGAATACGCCTTATCTTAACTTACTCGTTGGTACTATATCCGATAGTCCAACAGGAACTCGATATGAGCTCAAACGTCCTCACATAGCTATACACACTCCTACACACTCTCGTTTCTAGTTTACTATAACCTCAGCTCTGATACCAACCTGTAACGCCCCCAAATCCGGGGTCAGAAGATTTGGTCGTCACTATAAAACCTCAATCCAAAATAACCTGTTTAATCAAAATTAAATGCTAGCGGAAGATATTTATCATAAATGACCCCAAACTAATCCAAGATCTTTTAAGGTTATAGTTCTAGAAACAAGATATCCAAATTCCACAAATAAATTTTTCACTTTCTTTTAAAACTCTTTTCAATAAATTCCAACTCAAAACTAAACCCACTAGTATAACTTCGAAATGAAGTATACTAGGCCCAAATAAAATATACAACTATATATAATATAATATAAACAACTTTATACAATAAAACTTACACTAGTCCGTAAACCCTGGACCAACCACCTTCCAAAAGCTTCTTCTTTGCTTCCTCGAATTACGCAGCTAAACAGCGCAAGCTAGTCCTCACCGGAGGTTAAATTTGAAAACAGGCAAGTATGAGCGAAAGAAATGCTCAGTAAGTTAATTATAACATATATAGGGTCGTTTTGATATAAAACCGACATCTGCATCAGCGCAGAACATTTAAAAATCATAATTGCTGAATCATAAAATTATAGTAGTGGAACCCCAGAATTGATTCCTTAATTGTATTCAAAAACCCTTTTTATATTTTCCAGCGACGTCCTTCAGCAATACTTTGAATCATAACGAGAATAAAACTCGTAACAGTGTTTACGGAAATATCGTAAACCACAATAACATGAAACAATGATTATGGATTGAATCATAAACTTTACTCAAAACCGAACTCTTGAGATTAATACTTATTTTGTTGTCATATCAAATTAGATATCAATACGAACTTTGATGCTAACAACATTCCATACTAAAGTCAACCCCAATCATCTGTACTAATACCACATTTGATATTTAACAACAACATAAGTATCAGCATAAATCAGAATCTGAATCAAAACTGCATTTCACCGTTAATCCAAAATAGAAACAGTTGATAAATCATTTATTCTATGTATATCAAAACAATATCATAATTTAGATTGTAATCCTCGAACGACGGTGTGTTGCCGCCGGTGATCAGCCGCGGAGCAACACCGGTATGCCGAAGCATATCCAACTAAACAAAGGGGCACCCAAGGCACATATCGGCCTAGCAAGGTGTTATATCCTGTATAACACAGAGCTCACACTGGACCGCCGCCACGGCCTCTTACGCAACCATCCAATCTTAAAAACATTTTATTGAGAGGGGTCATAATACTCGACACCCTTAAAAACTTTTATTCCCCCATTTACTTGGGCAGAAAAACCAAAACAACGTCATCTTTCTCAAAATCCAAAACATTTGTAAATCCAATAAGTTGATAAGTAAAATCACTTAGCTATTCTGAACATAGAATAGTAGAAGAATATTTGCATGATAATTCAGCGATATGTAAAACATTTATCGATTCTAAACTGAGAATAGGAAAAGGAATACTTGCATGATAAGATTTAAAATAAATATCACTTGAACAATAAGTGATGATAGGGATACTTGCATAATATGAATCGAATTAAACGTCACTTGAATGATAAGTGAGGTTAGGGTACTTGCCTTTGGGTTTTAGTAGTTAGTCACACTCGCAAAGACGCATCTATTCGGACATTCTATCTCAAGACATCTCCGTCCTGCTTTTCAACACCTTACTGATATGCTGCTCCTGCGATTGCTAGAAGCCAGATATCCACTTCCATTCCATCTCACTCTTTATCCAACATCTTGTCTTGATCAACTCGAATGATCCGCATTTATAATTAAAATATAGAACTTTAATTGTCTAATCGATAACCACTCGACGAACTACGTGTCAAAAGCCTATCGTTTACCCATACGATAGCCCACACACAAGGAAAACAGTCAAACATAAGACTCTTAACCCACGTACGCACGTAATTCACATAGCACATAAGCACATAACTCATGTATCACATAATTCATATAACACAAGACTCAGTTCATCAGAAGGGTCGACTCAGTACGTTTAAAACTGAAATCAGGTTAAAAATATGATTTATCGATGAATTAACGACTCAGAATCATTCGTAAAGCAAGTGACCTTTCGAAACAAAAGGATTTGGGTCTTGAAAGTATTTTTATTGAAAGCAGAATATTTTTCTGAGTCTATACGCGTTCGTTTCGTATTAAACGGACGAACGGTTGATTTTCTACGAATAAAATACGAATAATTCAATTAATAATAGTATTAATTGAATATTTAATACTCTATAGATATTTTTAAAAGCCCAAAATAATTATTAGGAATTATTTGGCTTAATTATAAATAATTATATTTTATTTAACCATTTATAAATAAAATTAATTGATTAAATGAATTAATCAATCAATCAAATCCATAAATAATTAACTAAAATAAATTATAAATAATTAAATCAAATTTGAATTTTTTTGAAAATAATAAAAGAAAATAATTTTTGGAATTAAAATAATTCAATTAACTATTTAAAATAATTAACTAAATTAATTTTTGAATTTAAAAACAATTTTTGGAATTTCAAATGAATTTTGAATTATTTTCTGAAAATAATTCCCAGAAACATGTTTTGGAAAGGGGTCATCTTCTTAGATGGATCAAACATCAGCAAAGCACAAGAACACAGCCGGGAAGCTTGAAGAACTCGCCGGAATTTTCCGGAATCCGGCAAGCTTCAACACCTCCGACGAACCCCCGAATCCCACCAAAACATCACCAAAACTTCTGTTTTTCACACCAAACTCGACCAAAATCATTCCAGAAATTGAATGGAAGCAACTACAACATTAAACAATCAAACCCACACAAAAATTGATCATAACCATCAAGAAAAACAAACTTTCCGTCCAAAAATCGATTTACTTCGTTTCTCAACCATAATCGACGTACTATATATCAAAACGATGCTAGAAACACGTACAATCTAATCATATCATCACAATCAACAACCAATTAACGTATAACCCAAAATATTGAAAAATATAAACTAACAAAACCAAAAACTCGACTATAGCCCTCCGGCAATAGAACGAACACAAAAATGGTATGAATCGACTCTAAATAACATGTTAAAGCTAATCCTAACATCAAAAACAACCAAAAACTCCTGAAAATCAAGAACCCAATTCGTACTAAAATGATGAACTACGTTTTTTGAGCATTACTCCAACTGAGTTGATGATTCTGGTATCAAAATAACGGGCTCGAAGAGAGCTTCGATTCGACTACTAGATCGTCAAAAACGGAGCAACGAATCTCCAGATATCGCAAGATTAAGATCAAGAATGGATTGAAACCTCCAAGAACAAGTTCTTGATTTTTGTTTTTAATAAAAATAAAAATGAAATAAAAGAATAAATGGGCTATTTATATTTTCTGAAAAATAAATACCCCAAAATCAATTTAGGGTGTTTTTATTCCCTAATTAAAATAATTAAGTCCCAAAATTATAATTATGGGGAATAATTTTAAAAACAGTAAGATGTAAAATTCGTATCAAAATTTCCCAAAAATTGCGAATATTTCAAAATTGTAGAAATACTGGGTATTTGAAATACGATTGATTTTATAAAAATAAAAACACAAATTTTGTAGGGTTTGACGTCCCGGTGGGGTCCTGGTTCATTAATTTTTAAAACACAGAGACGATTACTAAATTAACAGAAAACCCCGAATACCCATAAAATACAACCAGACGCACATAAAACGAGTAACGTAAGTAACCACGCGTATAATTTGTGGATCGATTCATATAAATACATTTTAAACACGTAACACGTATCCTATTGCATCATATAGGATTCAAAAATAGGTTATTAACCACTAAGTAATTATTAATACGATACAATTTAATATCAGATTTGGATAATTCTCAAAACTGGGCTTCTTATAAAATACCTTATACGAAAATAATGTAAAAATATCCCGTCTCTCGAGAATACGGGTTTTATTGATTACCGAAATAACTATCGTATCGAAAATTTTGCGTCAGCCGCACACGGGTGAAACAGTAATCCGGATTGAAAAAGTCAAAACACGAAAAATGTCCGGAATTACCAGATTAGGTTAGGAAGGAGTTTTCGGAAGAGTTTCGGGTTGTAAAAACGTAAAAACGGTTGAAGTCGGACGATTCCCGGCTTTATAAAATAATTTTGGTAATTACTCAGAAAATAATTAATAATTCATAAATCAATATAAAATCATATAACAGTCCAAAAATTACCAGAAAAATATCACAATTATCTATATTTTATTCTGAACATATAAAAATTCAAATATTCAAATAATGTCACATATAAACACCCAAACATCAATTCCAATTATCAGATAATTCATCAAAATTCACATAAAATCACATAAACAATTCTAGATAATTATAATAATAAGATTTGAAAATATGGGATATTACAACCACAATGTGGGAAAATTGACTTGAGAGTTAGAAAGTGCAATGCTAAGAAAGTATCTTCATTCATTTTCTATCTGATTTCGGGACGGAATCCTTTCAAGGATTTTTAGAGAGGATCATAAAAGGAATATAAAATATTGAGAAAGTTTTAGGGGAACCTAAGTAATAAGATCCCAGGTATGATCCCTCAAACGATAAACGAGAACAAAAGTTAAGCGAACCGTATAACAGATAAGCGGTCATTAGCCAAGTAATTAGGGGTTAATCAAAGAGGTTAGTGGATGATCATGTCATCACACCAACAAGAAGAAGACAAGTGTAAGAGGATGACATGAGAAAGATGACATAGGCATGGTGACATAAGCATGACAAATGGAGGGATTGGTTGGTTGATTGTGAGCCACACAATTTTTACCACGGTAACAATCTAATTAACAACAAAAGGAAGTAACCAAGCTAAACATCACACAAATCATTTAATCAAACTAGAAATATTTTTACTTCACTTTTTATTCCCTTGCTCTCGGCCAAAACCAGAGCAGCAACTTAAAACTACCATATCTCCTTCAATACTCACTCAACTGTTGTGTTCTATAGCTCATTGGAAAGGTATTGAGATGGCCTACAACACTTGTTCACAAGTCTCGTCCAAATAAGCATGGTAAGACCCTCAGTTTTACAGTTCTTTAATCGGTCTTTTAGAAACTTCAAAACCTAACTTTGTGTTCTTGATTTCTTTGGAAAGATCAAGCTTGTAGGAGGTTAGATTAAGGCTCCCTAAGGCTTCCTAGCAACTTAACACCTACCAAGGAAGGTATCAACTTCAAACCCTAGCTTTGATTTTATGATTCCATTAATTTTTATTGAAGCATTGTTAGTATTAAGGATTGATCTTTGATTGTAAGTAGTTTTGGTGGATTTGTATTGGTTTTGAATATTGGATCTTTGATTGGTTGGATAAATTGGTAAAACTTGGAGTTGGGGACTTAGTTTGTAGTATGATGGTTGAATATTGTTGTATTGGTGGTTGTGAGTGAATTGATGATAATTTAGAGTGTTAATTAAATTGGAAATCGCGTAAACAAAAACGTCATAATGCCCTATTTTCCTTAGGTGTTCTGTTCTTAACTTTAGGACCCGTGATCACTGAAAGATTCTAACCTTTGCCATTTTTAGATAGTTCATGTTACGAGCTTCATTTTGATATGTGGTTCGCTTGAATCCGATGTACGGTTTAGGAGAAATGACCGTTTTAAGTAACGGCATTTCACGAATGAACCATCACCCCTCTCCTTACTTTGAAACCTTTGTTAAGGCCCTTAAATGACTAATTGGAGTATGAAACAATTATGTAAAGTGGATTAGGCATTTGGTAGAGTACTCGCGAAAGAATAGCCTTAAAATTCTTAATGGTTAATTTATTAAAAATGGTGGAGCCAAGGGTACTCGAACGACTTATGTGATTCGTTAAGCGTAGAAGTGACCATAAGCAAACGTTAGGGTTCAATTGGTTAAAGTCTAGTTTCTTAAGCGACCGTGGTTTAATTCCGACTTATGTTGTTGTTCATAGGTTATCGGATCCACTCTAAGCTAAAGTCTAACCGGGAACACTCAGGCAAGTTTTCTACCCGTTATACTGTTGTTGTGATGTAAATATGTGTATATGCATTATCTTGTGATAAGTGCATGATTGTTATTAGCAAATCTTGTGATATATTAGAGCATGTGATATGGTATATATGCATGTCTGTTTCGTAATCTTGATATCTAATTGTTGATTTAATTGCTTATAAGTTGCATAATACCTATGCTAGAGATAAACAGTAGTTGCGTATACCTTTAGTATATGGGACACAAAGGTGAACATTTTCTAAACCGGGAGTCGATGTTTCCGAGTTTATATATATATATATATATATATATATATTTATAATATATAGATATAGTTTTCAAAACTATTAATCGAATAAGGTTTATTCGATACCTTTATTTTATTAAAGAATAATGTTTCGATAATCAAACTTATTTCCGATTATTCAAATAAAGATTGTACTTTCGTATAAGTATATCTTTGGTTATTTATTATTCATTTCAAGAATGAGTTTTAAAACTTCTACTTCAAATTATTTTTATAAAGATTATCTTTATGGGAATATTATTTAAATAATAATATTCAGATATTTTCTAATATATCGGGACTGATTTATTTCATTAAATCAGCATTACTCCAAACATTCTTAAAAATGTTTTCGAGTCTTCAGAATGATTTTTAAAAGTTAGAGCGGATCCCAAAACTCATTTTTATATTTAAGATCTTCCTTTCGAAGGGGATTTAAATACTCGCTCAAAACCTGAGGGATCCGGCTCAGTGGTGTATTTTACATTCACAACGAGGTTGCTGTTTTGAGAAATTATCTTGATTACTTGCCCATCGTTCGGGAAGTAAGTTCATCTAATTGAGTCGGCATAAGCAACATGGGCTCAGTGGGCGTCCATGAAAGTGTAAGTGGCTCAGTGGGAGTCCATCAATGCGTAAGTGGCTGAGTGGCAGTCCAGCATAGTTCCTAATGTGGCCAGGGTGATGACCAGTGGGGAATTCATCCATCTACTAGTAGATAAGGTTACGTATTGGTATATTTGCCTGATCAGCAAGATATCAGGTTTATGCCAAGGTTTCTCCTTTCCAAATTTATTGGATATTGCAACTCTGTTTATAATTTTCATAACAGAGGTTTTCAAGGAGTGTATAAAATGTATATATATAGGTGTATATATATATCGGGACTTAATGAAGTATGTCGTAACTTCGTTATTTATAATGATATTTCAAATATTGAATCTATTCAAATCTTATCTTGTAGTCTCATCTATGTGATGAACTTTTGAAACAGATTATACCTTGAACGGTGGTAGTTCAAGTAGTATTTGGGAAAGATATAAGTATATTGGAATATCTTGTAACTTCATATTTTCAACTTATATCTAGTAAATGATTATCTTATGCATGACAAAGATTTTCAGAAAAATGTTGAGACAAGGTTAGATATATGAGATCACCTTGCAACGATATTTTATACAGTTATAAACTGGACCTCTGTGTATATTATATATGTCAGAGGATTTCAAAGATTTGAGAAGCATATATGTATATATATACTGAATATTTTACGACTTCGTAGCGTTAAGATATCAAACTTGGTTCATTTCTTCTTGACCAAGACTTTCATGAATACTATGAGAATGCTCATATATTGTTAATTATTATACGTATTATTTCGGTGGGCTTGTAGCTCACCCTTGCTTTCTTCTTTCATCACACAACAATAGATAGACATGATGAACAGGACCAAGCTCCCAATTAGTGAGCGGATAAGAGACGTTCCGCAGTTTCTTGTAGGCGTTGATGCCGTTGTAGTTGAGGTAGGAACTACCAATAGGCTAGTCTTTCAACTTTTGTTGTACCAGACTTATGTATATTTATGAATTGTAATAATGGCAAAGAATATGTAAATTTATTCAGAAACCCTTTTGAGGTGTAATGACTTATAATTGTGGAATAAAATGACTTGTGTTATTTTTGGTATTCATCTCTGAGACTATAACTTGTGGTGTGTGTGTGTGTATTGTGGGGTCACGGTACGCAGTGGTTGGTTGTTTATTAAGATTAAGAGTTGTTAAGGGAATTGGAACTCGTGACAACCCGGATCCCTGACCCCGGATTTGGGGGTGTTACATCACATGATAATAAGATAAGATAATAAATCAAAATATATCTAGTCTAATTCCATGCTGCTTCAATACTCTGTTCCAGCATCTTTGAATATCTTCACAATTGCATGAAAATGGTAATGCTTCTTTGTTCTCAAATTCCTGCTTAACAGGCTATCACATTCCTTTTGCAAACACCCGACGCATGTTACAGTGTTGTCACTGTCAACAGATATTTCAATTTGATCATCTGTCAGAAGTCTTGTAGATCATCCGTTGGGTAGCTTTGTTGATCATCCGTCGGGTAGCTTTGTTAATCATCCGTCGGATAGCTTTGTTGATCATCCGTCGCATAGCTATTGTCACTTGACTCTATTTCACTTATACATAATTACAAGACATCACTTATTTACAATTAATCAACCTATTCTGTATATCCACTAGTAGTCAACATGACTCATATATCCTTATAGAATTTGCACAAAGTTGTTTGCAGATATTCTATTCCGACGGATGATCAAACTCGATGGATAATGAGCATACGTCGGGATGTAATTTTTGAGTTAGCCAAAATTTTATCCAAAACAGAAAAATCAATTAAGTTTCTGGCTGTATTACAACTCGCAAAAATATCAGAAAGAATTCAAGAATAATTAAGCATACCTAACTCACTTACTGTTGAACACTTTATTATGCTCTATTAATCTTTGAATTGATGCATGTGTACTCAAATTGTTAAGTGTTTTAACATGTTTTCTAGTGTTTTTGCATCTCAGGCATTATCTAGGTAATCAGGTGAATTAGCATTATTTTTGTGCTAATTTGGTGTCAACGTGGTGTTGGAATAAAAGCTCGTGGAAAGCCGACTCGAAGCAGCAAGGAAAAGAAGAAAATCTAAAGTTTTTCCAGAGGTATGGCGCGCTCACTCTGGTCAAGCGCGCGGCCGCGCCAGGATGTCAGAAAGGCAGCGCGCCCGCGCTGTGATAGCGCGCGCCTGCGCCGGTGCGAATTCAAAGAATTCTGATTCTATTACAATTACAATTGGAGGACTTCTAGATTGCATGGGGCTGCTATATATATTCAAATAAAGGATGTTTTCAAGGGAGAGACGTACCAGAGCGCAAGGAGAGCCGTAAAAAGACCGTCGGATAGCTTTGTTGATCATCCGTCGGATAGCTATTGTCACTTGACTCTATTTCACTTATACATAATTACAAGACATCACTTATTTACAATTAATCAACCTATTCTGCATATCCACTAGTTGTCGACATGACTCATATATCCTTACAGAATTTGCACAAAATTGTTTGCAGAAATATGTTACAGTACTTATTTATTACATAAGCTACTCACTCGATGGATGTCAATTAGTCATCCGTCGGGACTATAAGGTTCATCTGTCGGCACTATATTTGAACATCCGTCGAGTGCTACAATTTACACTAAGTTGAATCTACTAAGGTGTTTTGTTAATCTAATCATCAAGTACACAACATATTCCTAATAATCTCCCCCAATTTATGTCTACTAGAATTGTAGCCATAAATTAAGAGAAACTTGATTATCACAAAACACCCTGAAAATTCAAATTAAAAAGTAGTAAATAAAACTGATAAGTGCTGCATAATTTACTGAAAATTGAACAAGTCAAAGTGTACAAAGATTTGCTCACAATCATTATCAAGGTGCTCCTCTAGTCTGAGCAGATAAATCTATCTTCTTGATTTTCTGAATTTCTTCCCAAGCCTATTTGTTTATTCGAGGATTTAACTCAACTCAAATAAGGATGTAATAAGTAAATAGTGGTTCTATTATCAGAGAGATCTCTCCTAGTAACATATGTCAAAGGATTAAGTAACATTGTTCGTCTACAGACTTGAGGACTTAATTCACTGGAAGAAGCTCAAGAAATTGATCAAGCCTCAGTAATATAAATCAAGATTGTGGATTTAATCAAGTGACAGAGATCTCGTCAGGGTATCAATTAATTACAAGGATTTAGTCTAAAGAAAATCAAGAGTATCAAGGTCAAGGCATGAAGAAACGTCACGGAAGTTAGTCACTCATGAACCAGACAGTACATCGAGTGTCAACATTGAAGTGGTGGAATTGATTCATAATTGACAGTGATTTTCAGAAGATTTTCAGAAGATTGGTTGCTGCTCAAGATTAGTATTAATTCTCTATTAATTAATTAAGTCATATAATTTAATTAAGAGAATAAATTCAATCTGTAAAGATTAATTGAATTAATTGATTAATTAATTCAGAATTATTATTTGATTAAAATCTGTTTTAATCCAGCAAGACTATCTTTTGTATTAGCAAGACAATCGGTATGACAATCAATAGTCATACCGAAAGTCATGCTAGTGCATTTAGATTGTCTTACCGAAAGTCCTATTAGTTCAATTGATAGTCCTACCGAAAGTCTTACCAGTTAAAAGGATTGTCATGCTGAGCTAAAAGGATTGTCTTGCCAATTAAAATCACAGGATTCAATAGAAAGCAGAGCAGCTATTTTTCAACAAGAGACAGAGCATTGAATATCAAATACAGAAGAACACAGAACAGAGAAAAACAGCAGTGAACTTATTGCAAATTCACAGATCATTTATTTCTAGTATTTATTGTTAAATCTAATCCACTAGAAATCCTTTTCTTGTTCTTGTGTAACTATCTAGCGGATCAAAATCCCTAGAACTTAATCTCAAATTGCATTTAGCATTTGATCCTTTTTATTACAAAAATAGAAAAAGTTCATGTCGAATTTATTCTAGATTTGGAATAATTTATTTGAGATTAATCCCTTGTAAACGATACCGTTGTTGTAACACCTTTCAAGTTTAATAATAGTTTTATTTAACTTGAATTTTGTTTCACTTTTTTTATTCCGCATTTTATTCGATTAAACGTTATTGTTTGTATTCAACCCCCCTTCTACAAATATATTGAGACCTAACAATTGGTATCAGAGCCTTTTGATTAACGAACAAATCAAGATCCTAGACTTTTGTGAGTCTTTCACTCCTTGAATTTTTATTTACTCAAAAATTCATAATGACTACACAAAAAGTTGGAACCGTTAAAATTACACTATTCGATAAAGAAAATTATGTTATGTGGAAGAAGAAGATGCTATTGTTTTTACAAGTTGCAAATTCCAAATATCTGGAAGTGTTAAAGAAGGGTCCAAAAATTCCGATGGTTATTGAACCAGAGGTAATAGAAAATGATGTGGTGATCACCAAAGCTAGAACTTATGTAAAGAATCCTGAGGATTTTTCTCCTGCTGAAAAAGAAGAAGCCTCCCTGGATCCTAGCCTTCAATTAATTTTAGTAGATTCCCTTGATCCCTTGATGAATAGACATGTGATGAACTGTAAAGATTCTAAACACATCTGGGAAACTATTGAGGTCATTAATGAAGGCACAAAGGAAGTTATGGAGAACAAGTTAGAAATCCTAACCTCTGAGTATGAATACTTTAAATCCAATCCAGGAGAAGGAATCACTGAAGTGTTTGAGAGGTACAATACATTGATCAACAACCTAAACATTAATGGTAAATACTATTCAATCAGGGAGGTCAACCAAAAATTCCTTTTAACACTGCCAACTCATCTCGAACATAGAATCACTTCCATAAGAGAAGCAAGAGATCTGAGTGAGATTTCTTTGGAAAGGCTCTATGGTGTGTTAAAAACCTATGAGTTGGAGCAGATTCAGCAGAAGGAAGTCTACGGGAAATGAAGAGTGGTCAGCACGTCTACTGCTCTAGTAGCTGAAGAACAACAATAACAACCACAATATCAACAACAATCTCAACAGTCAGAAAGAATGGTACAGTCTTCCAAGGTTGAAGAAAATGTGATAGTAGCAGAATTTGATCCTCCTACTACAAATCAATCAGGAGATGATTTTTATTCCTTGGAAGAACTGGAGCAATTGGAAGATGAGTCAATGGCCCTGATTGTCAAGAGATTCTCCAATGTCAGATTCAAGAGGAATCCCAAGTTCAAGTACAAGTCCAACTACAACAGATTCCAGAAAGCACTACAAGAAAAAAGTCCATAGACATCGGTTTTTGGCCGATGTCTATGTTGTTTAGCAACCGATGTTGATGTCGGTGATGTCTATTCTAGACATCGGCCATAACCCGATGTCTTTACTGGCTTAGACATCGTTTCTGGCAAAAAAGATGATGTCTATGCATTATTTTTTTACAAAAAATGTTAGAAATAAATAATTTAATATATAAATTACACCTATTACAACAGATTAAACATATAATGAGCTATGTTTTTTTCCACATTAACATCGAATATTTTCATTTGGGTGATGTAAAATCAGATATTAAACATCGATTTCTTTAGTGAAAGGTGATGTCTATATTGGCATATAGACATTAGTTTTATCCCAAACAAAGTGATGTCTATGTTCAATTTAGACGTGAACATGTCAGTCTTTGACATCAGTTGTTTATCTAAAAGCGATGTACATTAAATTTTTTGATATCAGTTTTTCTTCTTTAAAAGTGATGTCTATATTGTCACATAAATATCAGTTTTATCCCAAACAAAGTGATGTCTATGTTCAATTTAGACTTGAACATTTCAATCTTTGACATCAGTTTTTTATCAAAAAGCGATGTACATTAAATTTTTTGACATCAATTTTTCTTCTTTAAAAGTGATGTACAATTGCTTTTGTAACTAACATATATCAAATATACGGAACTTGCACTCAGGTAAACTAAAGAAATAATATGATTTGAATACATGCTTAAATACATAATCTGGTCCATTATCATCATCAAAATAAACTGCATTTTACATTGAAAATTTTATTACTCAAATGGATACCCCAAAAAATCAGCTTTCACACTAAAAGAAATAAATAAGTAAACAAGCGTTGTAACCGTACAATGGCTGGTAGGATCTCTTGAACTCACTTTAAACATTGCCAAATCTGAAAGACAATAATGGAAATGCAGACATGTACCTTCATCATTACTGTAATTGCACCTTGAACACAAAACTCAAGCCCCACGAGTGAACATGCAATTAAGTACTAAAGATTTCGTTTCCAACATCAGTTGGCTGCATCTCGACTGTAGAACTGATCAAATGTCTTTGCTGATATACGATGGAGAAGCTCACGGGGAAAGATTCTTAGCAATGTCCATGCTAAATCATGTGACTGGAAGATTTTAGCTGGAATATTGAGGACCTGGGTACAAAATAAGCAGAACGGTGAGAAATCAAAGGGTAGAGTTTTACACTCTTAGTTGTTTCTATTATGTCTTTTAATATGCAATCTCATCCCGTACTTATATGTAAAAATATAATGGTCAAACATATTTTTTATAGCACTATCAACACTCTGATCACATAGGTAGAAATACTAATGCAACAAAAGTCAAAATTCCAAACAATATAGCCAAGTAGCGATTTTAATTTTATATATGTTTAGCGTTCATTATATAACATACTGAGTAGTAATTAGTAAACACATAAATTTATCTAATAACATCTATCTTAGCTGATTGACGTTTATATTTAATAGTAAGCTGGATTTTAATTAACACAAGTAGTGCAAATGAATATACCTTCTAAATATTTACCACTTGCTGCAACAATAATTACATTGGCCTTAATCTGTTTCCGCAACACATTCCGTCTATCAACAGTTTATGTGTCATCACCGCCCATAAATAAAGGCACATAGTAAGTAACCTAACTCGTAGATGGATACGTGTTAGAAATTTGAATAAAACCACACCCTTTCCCAACTGGCCCCAAAGAACCTCACCATACTCGGAAAATGTATGCCTAAGTTCTTCATCAGTTATTTCAGAATTAAGTCTTCCCACAAACACCTATAAAATAAAGAAACAAATATGACAAGATATCTGTAAGAACTAGACTCACTGTCGTGTTCGATGTATCCATTTTGAACTGAGTGCCATTTGCAGCGCCTCTAGACAACACTACAACTAATCAAAAAATATAATTTAATATATATACCAATTGCACATAAAAAGGACTAAAAAGCTGTTGATGCTTATTCAAAATAGTTAAAAAATATTGGCTGTTTTTTGTAAAATATAATTTAAATTTACAAACACACAGAAACGTGAATAGAAATAAGGTGTGGGGTGTGTGAAATAGACACTACACCTACTATTCCAATTCCAAAAGGTATCAAGTAAGTTTTTATTACCACGGTATACAGAAGAATCTCCACATCTTTGCCGCCACCTGCATTGTGTTAAACCAAATCAAGTTATTACACATAAATGTATGTAATTTTGTATGTTTTGCGTTTTTGTAGTTAGTACTACTCATTTGTCTGGATTTCGCCTACTACAAACACACTTGTCAGGTATATTACCCTAATTCCGCCCATGTCAACCCTCAAAAACATATGATTTACCATTAACATCTAATTACAGTTAGATCAAACGTGCAAATGAACTCTAAATTAATAAGAAAATAGCACATAGTGATGTTAAAACAGTAGGGGTGAAACTACAATCTCAACTGTTTGCATAATAACCAAAAAAATTGTTCAACCAACCTATATTTTCCTTAAAATCCCATTTTTAGGCAAAATTTTAATATTGGTTATCAGATTTTTTTCCTAGTAACGCTAAAGACACTGATGATTCCGCTTGGAGAAGAAAGCAAGACAATGTTAAGGTGTGCTTCATCAGCCATACTATAGATTCTTAAGCATGACTACCGAAAAGACTCTAGTTGAGGACTCTGAAGCTTAAGACTGTTGCTTTAAAAATATCATCCATTGGCATAAATTCAGATTGTGCTGCAGGTACAGCTAAACCAGATCTGACTGCGTTGGCACTCTCACAAAATGGCTGCAACAACGATAAAGTGTAAAAAACAGGTGTAGCCTCTTTTCCTTCTTAACAAACTATGATACAACCAGCATATTCCAGTCAAGCAATGCATAATCAATATCAAAATATAATGCATCTATTTACTTGACCATTATACATCATAATAAATTTATAAAGCCTACGTGCTCCTAAACTACAATAACAAATCAATTAAAATTACATAAATTCTCTAGAATTAATTAACTGAGGACCTTCATATTCAGTTATCAATTATTTAATGTATCTGGTCTAAACGTTTAGTACTTTAAATTCAGATTATAGGGTATATACCCTGACAAAAAAAATTATAAGGCATATACACATGTGATTATGTGTAGACTTTTGTGTTGATAAGTTGATGTGCAGACTTTGCACGTAGACCAATGATAATATAAAAACCAAAATCAACTAATATTCTAAAATTATTGGTCTATATATACAATCAGCCAAGTAAAAAGCATGATAAATACAAATTACGATATTCTTTTTATCATATATGTATTACCTTCTACTCAACATTTTCTAAAACTATCATGACACTAGATTAATTGATTAAATATTTAACATTATTGTAAATTACTGCTACTACTGCTCTCCTTTTAAAATTCTATTAACTTTGCCAGACTAAATGTCCATGTCTGGTATGTGATATTGTACCGTACTTAACTCAGACATGCATCTCAGCTAAAGGAAAACAAAACCTTGGAACGGTGATTTATATAGCCAGAAAAAGTTGTTCAGACTTACTTTATTAAAAGGGGCTCATATGTAGTGATAAGTATGTTTGTGCCAACTTTCTTCACGCGCGAATTTGCAAGATATACCTGCATGAACCAAAATTTTTCCGGACTCATCATTTAATTTAATTGGTTGCATATAACTAATAGAGATATACGAAAACAGCAAAGAACTTGCTTTTACAATATTTTGAGCTTCCCTTCCTTGGCGCCTCTTAGAGATGGCATGTACGTACGTAGAACAGACAGTAGTAATCTATATATTAGGCATACAAGAAAATTGGGGGTGTTATGCATTCGGCTAACCATAGATAAGCCTTGAGGCCTTCACAAAAACTCAAAAGCAAAATGCTACAAAAAAACCTAATTGTGCTGGGATATGCCTTTAAGACATTCCTTCTAAAACCAAATAGGGGAGACGGAAATTTGTGAAGGCATTAAAGCAAACTGCTATCTTGATCCTCTAGATTTCCAAAAATTTATTCTTCATTGGCAAGCTCTTCCCAGGTAATTTTTTGTTTGAGTCCTACCAGATTTCATATATTTCAAATATTTCAAAACAAAGATTTATACTTCTTCTAAGAACTTTTAAACTTTAATTGATGGTTAACATCACTTGAATAAACATATATCAATACTAACTTCTTGTGCTAGAACGAATTTTTCAATATATTAGACTCTTGAGTATCCGGAAGCTTTATTAAAATCTAGTAGCAGCCTAGAGACATATAGAAACTAAGCAAAAGACCAGGAATGGTGTTTGCCTCGTAAGTTATAATTAACTAGCTCTAGCTTACAGTTAAATACTTCTGATTTTTTTGGTTATTATGCAAACAGTCTAAATTAACCTAATATATATTGGCATGATTATGAGCAACCACACTGGCTGAACTGCTCAACCTCAGTAGGGTTATTACAGAGCTATAGGGTTGAGGCTATCATGGATGACCTTAGGTGTTACATATATGATTTCCAGCAACTCTCTGCTCTATTTTTACAAATAAAATTTAATCCTTACCAGAGGCACTTGATACATCTCTCCTTTCAATATGTAACTGAATAAGTTATCATGAATTTGAACTTTATTATATAAAAAGACTAGATGTATATGAGCATATCTTATACATTCATGTGTAACATTAGTAATTACAGCTACTTTCCTGTTATTATATGGTGGGAGTTTAACATGTAATTTAATCATAATCAAGTGTCTCACTATCTCTATCAGAGACTATTACATCCAATAAGTAGAACACATAAAATCACATCACCTAAAGTTTCAAACAAATAGATGTCGCACATGAATAAGTAACAAACCTGTACTATTTGTTTGCTATACTATAAGGAGACTGTTGTTCCATCTGCAACTTTAATATATTGTAGAGAAAAAGAACTACAAGCTAAATAGAGAGAAAGATAAACAAAGCTAAAATATCGCAATTAATAAAAGTAGAGCTCTTTAATTTTAAGAATAATATAAGAAGAAAATAACGCATGCCTTTGCATAATACATACTCTTGCACAAATATAACATGCCAGTAACACAACCAAAATCAAACAACAATTGTCCTGTACAAAAATAAATTCAAAATAGTTAGTAATTTAAAAATCATACAGTGCTCCTTATAACAAATAACGGTTTCAATTTTATAAAAACCCCAATTTTAAAAACAAGGGTTTCAATTAAAAAAACCCAATTTGAAAAACTAGGGTTTTCAAGCTTGGGTTTTGAGGTTGAGAATATGAGAGTAGAGAGAGCTGAAGGCCAATTTCAGTTTCTAAAATGAATGTCGAGGAGAGATAAGCGGGGAAAGATAACTGAAGTAAGATGATGAGAGTAAATAGAATTGATATGAGATGAGTTGAGCACAGAGATGATGCTGAGACGATGGTAAGAGGGGCTCCTTGACGATGAGAGGGATTACAGAGGGGGAGATTTTGAGAGTGAGAGAGTCGATGGTGATAGGGATCGAGAGAGAATTATTCAGAGAGAGGGGGGTTTAGTTTTTCTTTTAATTTTTGTGATTGATAGATGAAAGAGGGGGAACAAAATGATTATGGGAGGGAGTAAAATTTGGGTAAAGAGGGAATATTTTGGCTAAGGGGGAAAAAATTTGGGATTGCCGCGCATTCAATTTTTTTTATAGAACTTAAGACATCAGTTTTAAAATAAATGATGTCATAAAAATAGAAAGACATCACATTTACGCGGGATGATATCTATTTAACATCAGACATCAGTGGCATGACTGGACGATGTCTAATGTGTGATGTCTATTAACCTTTTTCTTGTAGTGAAGGTGGATCTTCATCCTTTAATACCGACAGTGGTGGGTACAAAACGGGGATGGTTGATCGAAGCACCATTCGATGCTTCAACTGCAATGAGTTGAGACACTTTGCCACAGAATGCAGGAAGTCAAAACAAGTTAGGAAGAACTCTTATGATTCTAATCAGAATAGTAAATCTGAAAGGGCTTACTTGGCAAAGGGAAGAAGCTGGGATGATACTGACAGTGAAGATGAAGAAGTTGGGAATCTTGCTCTCATGACTAGTGATGCAAACACCTCGTCATCAAGAAAAGAGGTAAAATTTACTGATGCTGAATTAGTTTATCATCTAGAAGGTTCCTTAGATTGTGCTCGTCGTGATAATGAAATATTAAATCAACAAATCAAAGACCTTGAGAAAGAGGTCAATGAATTAAGACTTGTGCACATTAATCAAGATAAATTAAAAGAACAAGTATCTTTTCTAGAGAATAGAGTTGATTGTTCTAGACAACTCGAAACTATTCTCAAAGACAAGATCACCGATCTTGAAGCTAAGGTTAAAGCTTACTTTAATTCTTCTTCGAAGTCCAAAGAGTTTTATAATAAGCAAGATGTTAATCAAACATCTGGAATAGGTTATGATTACAATGTTGCTATTAGAAAATTAGGCATGAACTCCCCTCCTCATGTATGTGCTAAAGGTAGGGAAGTACCACATGTGCTTAAGGGTGTGATGAACCCCTCTATAAAGAATCAATTGCTGAACCATTTGATGAGACCTCATTTATTATTCAAGAAGAAATCCGTGCTAAAGATCTTGCTAATGAGAAAGCTGTTTCCAAGTCAAGTGTGTCAAAGGTTCCAGTCAAAGTTGTGAAAGCAACTGAGACTAACTCAAACACACATGAGTTGGATAACACAAATGCCATGTCTACCATGCATAAGTTGCCTATTGTTAATCCCTCTCATAAAGCATGTGGTGTTCCTGATTGTATGTCTTGTGCTTTTAATTTGATGTATGCTTATTTTAATGGTAAGTGTTGTGAATATGTTGTGTACTTGATGATTACCTAAACAAAACATCTAAGTAAATTTTACTTAGTGAAATAATGTAGCACTCGACGGATAAGAATTATAGTCCCGACGGATAACTCGTTTTGGTCCCGACGGATGAGTAACTTATTATCCATCGAGTGAGTAGCTTATGTAATAATAAGTTTATAGCATAGTGTTGTATGCACCTTTGTATAGAATCTGTAGTAGTATATAAGTCATGTTGACTTTAACTAGATATGCAGAATAGGTTGATTAACTGTACATAAGCAATGTCTTGTAATTCTGTATAAGTGAAATGAACTCAAGTGCCAAAATAGCTATCAACGGATGCTTAACAAAGCTTCGACGGATGATCAAATGACTTTCAACGGATGTTTAAAATAGCAGTCGACGGATGATCAAGTAAGTCATCGACGGATGATCTGAAAGTCGACGTATGATCATATCAAGATTCAAACATCAGTTGAACAGTGAAAGCTGACACACAGCCGTCGAGTTGGAAACAAACACACTGTGGAAGCCCATTAACTGGGTAATAGAGGACGAAAAGCAGCAAAGACCAAGACTGTTAAATTTTATATTTATTCAGTTCTTTTGACTTTGTAATCTTGGTAATATATAAACCAAGAGAGTAGCGAATAGAAAAACAACTAAGAGAGCTAAGAAACAAACACAGAGAAATCTTTGTAAGCACTATCTTTAGCATTTCCTGTGTTTTTAGTAGTTCTATTTTGTATAAGCAGCTGTGAGCATTTCTGCACACAGAGTCCTCTCGATATATTAAATATATCTCTGGTGGAATTGTTTAAATCCACCAGAAAGTTTTTTAAAGACTCTTGTTTTTAATTACTCTTGTTTTGATTCATTAAAGTTTATATTCCGCATTGTGCTAATCAAAACAAATATATCTATAATCGAGTTGAACATTTTTATTTCAAGAAAAAGTTCAAGAATTCCATTCAACCCCCCTTCTGTAATTCTTGCTATATTGTTAAGGGACTAACAATTGGTATCAGAGCAGGCTCTTAATCTACAAAGAGTTTAAAGATCAAAACAATACAGCAAGATGAACAAGAAAGATGTTGGAGTCAAGATTCCTTTTCTTGATAAAGATAATTACCATCATTGGAAGGTAAAGATGCATCTTCATATGCTTTCTCAAGATGAGGCCTATGTGGACTGCATAGAAAGAGGCCCTCATGTTCCAATGAGAGCTGCAACAGGAAATGAACCATCTGTTCCAAAGCCAAGGCATGAATGGTCTGAACCTGATCTTGAACAAGTCAGGAAAGATAAAAAGGCCATGAACATTCTGTTCAATGGTGTTGATGCAGATATGTTTGATAACATCATCAACTGCAAGACTGCCAAGGAAGTTTGGGACACAATACAGATAATCTGTGATGGTACTGAGTAAGTAAGAGAAAATAAAATGCAGCTCCTGATTCAGCAATATGAGCATTTTCACAATGAAGAAAGTGAGTCACTCACTGACATTTTTAGTAGATTCCAAAAGCTACTAAATGCTCTTAAATTGCATGGAAGAGTCTATCAGACTAAAGACTCCAATCTGAAATTTCTCAGATCTCTTCCAAAGGAATGGAAACCAATGACAGTCTCATTGAGAAACTCTCAAGATTATAAGGAGTTTACTTTGGAGAAACTGTATGGCATTCTGAAGACCTATGAGCTTGAAATAGAGCAGGATGAAAGAATGGAGAGAGGAAAGAAGAAAGGAGGATCCATTGCACTAGTGGCTGAACTGGAAAAGGAGAAGGAAGTGAAGATGGAAGCTGTGGAATCAACTTCAAAGGCCTGTGAAAGCAACGGTAAAGGGCTAGCTGCAGAAAGTGAAGACTCTTTGAGTCAAGATGACATGGAGGACATTGATGAGCACCTAGCATTCCTTTCAAGAAGATTTGCCAAGCTCAAGTTCAAGAAGAACTTTGGAGCTGCCAAGCCAAATAGAAACATGGTGGATAAGTCAAAATTCAAGTGTTTCAAATGTGGCTTGGCAGGGCATTTTGCAAATGAGTGTAGAAAGTCAGATTCCAGTAAGAAGAGATTTGAGTCTGTGGATTATAAGCAAAAATACTTTGATCTACTCAAATAGAAGGAAAGGGCTTTTATTATACAAGAGAATGACTGGACAACTGATGGTTTGGATGAAGATGAGGATGTCAGCTATGTCAATCTAGCCCTTATGGCTAAATCTGATGAAACAGAGACAAGTTCCTCAAGCAATCAGGTAATTACTACAAACCTTGCACATTTATCTAAAGCTGAGTGTAATGATGCAATAAATGACATGTCTACAGAATTGTATCATTTGCGTGTTACACTTAAGTCCTTTACTAAAGAAAATGCTAAAATCAAAGAAAACAACTTGTTTTTGAGTGAGAGGAATAATGTGCTTGAGTCTCAGTTTGTTGAGTTTGAGAAATTAAAAATTGAGTGTAGAATTGCTAAGGAGGAATTAACTGAGTCCTTGAAAAAGGAAGAAATTTTAAAGAAGCAGCTTGATCGTGAACAGGAGGTGATTAAAGCATGGAAAACATCCAGAGATGTTCATGCTCAAATCACCAAGGTTCAAGGAATTGAGTCCTTTTGTGATGAAGCCTGGAAAAAGAATAAGGAGAAACTAGAACCTATTTTGGTAGATTGATTGCTGACAGATGTCTCGACGGATGATGAGGACTATCTGTCGAATAACAAAATGTGTTATCCGTCGAATGATAAAAATCCTAATCCGTCGGCTGTGAGCAAACCCATTAGCAAAGCCAAATTAACCAAGCTAAATGAAAAGTATGGGTCTGTTTCCAAGAACTTTGTTTCAGGGGAGTTAAGTCAAGCCAAGAAAGGGAAGAAGGCTAATGTTGGTCACATGACTGTCAAACAGTTGAGTGACAGACTTGATAAGATGGAGGTAAAAATAGAGACTAAAAGGAAAAACAATAGGAATGGTAAAGTAGGGATTAACAAACATAATAACTACACACCTGACAAATATGCTCCTAGAAAAATCTGTGTCAAATATGGTAGTGTAAATCATTTGTCTGATAATTGCAAATATGCCATGCCTACTCCCATGTCTGTTCAGCCTCAATTCTCTAACATGAATGCCATGCCTCCTATGCCTGTTAATGCTATGCCTACACAGAACATGAATGCACAGTTTGCTAACATGCCATTTGCACCTAATCCATATTATGCTGCATACAATATGCCTCAAATGTCATTTAGCATGCCTTACTGGAATAACATGTTTGCACCAAGCATGTCATTTCCGGTTAGCCATAACATGCATAATAATTCTGTTGCATCTAGTGGTTTCAAAGGCCCAACCCAAATGACTATGGAAGAATCTGAAATTCCTAAGTCAAATGAGTTAAGACCTAAGAAACAGAAGAAGAAAGCTAACAAGGCAGGACCCAAGGAAACTTGGGTACCAAAATCAACTTGATTTGATTTTGATGTATGCAGGGAAACAGAATGAATCTTTGGTACTTGGATAGTGGTTGTTCAAGACACATGACTGGTGATTCTACCCTGCTCACAGAGTTTGAAGAGAGAGCTGGCCCAAGTATCACTTTTGGAGATGACAGCAAAGGTTATACTGTGGGATATGGCTTGATTTCAAAGGACAATGTCATCATTGAAAAGGTTGCCTTAGTGGATGGTCTCAAACACAATCTGTTGAGTATCAGCCAGCTTTGTGATAAAGGCAACTCAGTAACCTTCAACAAAGAAACCTGTGTTGTGATTAATTATCAAAACAACAAAGTGGTTCTCACTGGTGTGAGAAGAGGAAATGTGTATCTAGCTGACTTTAACTCAACTAAAGCAGAATCTGTAACTTGTCTTCTCAGTAAAGCAAGTCAAAATGAAAGTTGGCTATGGCACAAGAAGCTATCCCATTTGAACTTCAAGACCATGAATGAGCTGGTAAAGAAAGAGCTGGTTAGAGGCATTGCTCTGGTGGAGTTTACAAAGGATGGACTGTGTGATGCCTGCCAAAAAGGGAAGCAAATTAAAGCATCTTTCAGGAAGAAACTTGATTCAGCAATTGAAGAACCTCTGTAACTGCTTCACATGGATTTGTTTGGACCAGTCAATGTATTGTCAATCTCAAAGAAAAGATTTTGCCTAGTAATTGTAGATGATTTCTCAAAGTTCTCTTGGACCTATTTCCTAAAGTCCAAAGATGAAGCTAGTGAAATCATCATCAATCATATAAGGCAAGTTAACAATCATCCTGATTTCAAAGTTAGAAGAATCAAGAGTGACAATGGAACTGAGTTCAAGAACTATGTCATGAGAGCATTCTGTGAGGAAAATGGGATCTTGCATAAGTTTTCAGCAGCAAGGACTCCACAACAGAATGGAGTAGTGGAAAGAAAGAATAGATCTCTTATTGAAACTGCAAGGACAATGCTTGAAGAATCAAAGTTACCAACATATTTCTGGGCTGAAGTTGTCAACACTGCATGCTACACTCAGAACATCTCTCTGATTAATCAAGCAAAATGCAAGACACCTTATCAATTGTTCAAAAACAAGAAGCCAACTCTGAACTTTCTTCATGTCTTTGGCTGTAAATGCTATATTCTGAGAAATCAAACTGATCAAAATGGGAAGTTTGATGCTAAAGCAGATGAAGGAATTTTTGTTGGATATGCTGTTGGTAAAGCATATAGAGTCTACAATCTAAGAACCAACATTGTTGTTGAATCTATACATGTTGTGTTTGATGATAAAAAGATTGAAGGACTAAAAGATGGAGATTACCATGAGAGCCTCAAATTCGACAATGTTGAGATGGTCAGTGATGAAAGTGATGATGAGAGTGATCAAGAAAAAGTGTCAAAGGATAATGCAGACAAATCTACTATAAATGAAGCACAAAACTCAACATCCGTCGAGTTACATAATGCTTCATCCGTCGGAAGGCAATCTGTATTATCCGTCGGAAGACAACCTGCCTCATCCGTCGATACTCAAAATTCACCATCTGTCGGGTTATCAAAAGGAGTAGGAAGTCAAGGCAGATCACCCATAGAAAGCACCCCAATCTCAAATCAAAGATCCACAAACTCAGGGGGAGTTTCTAGCAATCAAAACTCAATCACATATCAAGACAACATTGAGGTCTCTTCATCTAGGGCTAATCTACCTCAACCAAGAAAATGGACAAAAGATCACCCCTTTGAACTGATTATTGGTGATGTTTCTTCCAGAGTTCAAACCAGGAGAGCAACTCAAGAAGAATGTCTATACAGCAGCTTCCTGTCTAAGGAAGAACCAAAGAAGGTAGAAGAAGCCTTATTAGATCCTGATTGGATTTTAGCTATGCAAGAGGAGCTAAACCAATTTGAAAGGAATAAAGTATGGAAGCTGGTACCCAAGCCTAAAGGAAAGAATCCAATAGACACCAAATGGGTATTCAAAAACAAGATGGATGAAAATGGCATAGTAGTAAGGAACAAAGCAAGATTGGTTGCTAAAGGCTATTGTCAGCAAGAAGGGATAGATTTTGATGAAACATTTGCTCCTGTTGTAAGACTTGAAGCCATCAGAATCTTCTTAGCCTATGCAGCCCATGCCAATTTCAAAGTCTATCAAATGGATGTCAAAAGTACCTTTCTGAATGGAGATTTGGAGGAAGAAGTGTATGTAAGTCAACCTCCTGGCTTTGAAGATCCAAATTTCCCAGAGTATGTCTATTATCTACTGAAAGTACTTTATGGACTGAAGCAAACACCTAGAGCCTGGTATGACACTTTATCAAAGTTCCTTTTGGAAAGTCACTTCACAAGAGGTACTGTAGATAAAACTTTATTTTTCAGAAATGTGAATGGCTCTAACATACTTGTTCAAATTTATGTAGATGATATTATTTTTGGCTCTACAGATGAGAAACTTTGTAAAAAGTTTGCCAAACTGATGCAAAGCAAGTATGAAATGAGTATGATGGGAGAACTAACTTACTTTCTTGGTTTACAAGTTAAGCAAGTTAGTGATGGAATATTCATTAGTCAAACTAAATATATTTTTGATCTTTTAAAGAAGTTTGATCTAATGGATTGCACATCTGCAAAAACTCCCATGGCCACTGCAACTAAGCTTGAACTAAACACTACTGAAAAGTCTGTGGATATTTCAAGTTATAGAGGCATGGTTGGCTCACTTCTATACTTAACAGCTAGTAGGCCAGATATAATGTTTGCTACATGTTTGTGTGCTAGATTTCAGGCTGATCCTAGAGAGTCTCATTTGATAGCTATTAAAAGAATTTTCAGATATCTCAAAGGAACACCAAACCTTGGCATTTGGTATCCTAGAGATTCTGGTTTTGATCTAACTGGTTATTCAGATGCAGATTATGCAGGTTGCAGAATTGATAGAAAAAGCACAACAGGAACCTGTCAATTTTTAGGAGACAAGCTTGTGTCCTGGTTCAGTAAAAAGCAAAATTCAGTTTCTACTTCCATAGCTGAAGCTGAATATATTGCTGCTGGCAGTTGCTGTGCACAGATTTTATGAATGAAAAATCAATTGCTAGACTATGGTTTGCAAGTTGAAAGGATTCCTATTTTCTGTGACAACACAAGTGCAATTGCCATCACTGAAAATCCAGTGCAACATTCAAGGACAAAGCATATAGACATCAAGTACAATTTCATAAGGGAACATGTAATGAATGGTACTGTAGAGTTACATTTTGTTCCAAGTGAGAAGCAACTTGCAGATATTTTTACCAAGCCACTGAATGAATCCACCTTTTCTAGGTTGGTAAGTGAGTTAGGTATGCTTAATTACTCTTGAATTTATCTGTATTATTCTTGCAATTTGAAAAGAAGCCAGAAATTTAGTTGATTTTTAGTCTTGGATGAAATTTTGGCTAAGTCAAAATTTGTATCTCGACGGATGACCATTATCCATCGGGTTGAGTCATCCGTCGATATACAAATTGTAAATAAAAATCAATTACTTTTCTGGAATATTTTAAAGCTCGACGGATAACATTTTATCCTCATCCGTCGAAGTATCTAAATCTGAACCGTTAATTCCCTGAACATTATCCATCGAGTATACTTACAGTTTATAAGCATTACATGACGGATAATGGGTGGAATTTTTAAAGCTTATTTTCAAACGGTCATTTTAGGCAATTTCTATTGGGTAATCTACTTCTCTTTATTATTTTCATCCGTTGAGTCTGAGCAACGTATAAAAGCCTATTTCATTCTAATCATTTTCTTTTATCATTCTCAAATTCAACTGTGTTATTTCATTCTCTCTCAAGCAAAAATCCTCTTTCTCTTCAAGCTTTTCTTCTCTAACAATGGCACCCGTAGTAAAGATCATGTCACAGACTGGGTTCATCTATGAGAAGAACAACGTCACTGCCTTGGTCAATAAGGGGATTCAGTAATCTGAAGACTATCATAAGATAATGGACTTCGTAAAGAACTGCAAGTTAAGTTTTGCTATGCTGGAATCACCCACAATCTATTGTGAAGTTGTTGAGGAAATGTGGACAACAGCAATCTACAACTCTACTGACAAAACCATCACTCTGACCATCAAAGGTAATGATTTCTGTATCAATTGTGATGTAATAAAAGCATGTTTCAAGATTCCTGATGATAATGTAGCTGCACCACACACTGACACTGATATTGTCAATATGCTTAATTCCATTCATTATGCACTTCCTACTGCAAAACTAAGTGAAATTAGAAGACTAGGTCTTAGGAAGGAATGGAGTTACTTGTGTGATGTAGTAACTAAAGTCTTTTCTGGAAAAATCAGTAATTTTGATTCTGTGAACATTTCCATGCTTAACATGCTATACATGCTAGTTACAGACAAATATTATAATTTCAGTGACCTTGTTGTGTATGAGTTAGGATTTAAATTAGGTGACTTAGCCAAAAGAGGAAAGAATATTTACTATGCTAGATTTTTCATGCTTTTGGCTAACCATCTTTGTCAAGAGATTGAACTTGAGAACCCAAACAACAAATTAGCTTGTTGGGTTCAAGAGAGAAGAATCATTGCAGACTTGAACAGAGCCAACCATCACAAGGATGTGCCAATGTTCTATTTTCCTGTAATGCTGACACCTCAGGTAAGTAAGGTAAGTTTATCCATATCCTCAACTATTCCAATCTCTTCTATTTCTTTGACTTCAGGCATAGCTATGGCAACTGTGAAAATGACCATACAGTTGCCTGCCAAAGCTGCCAAAACAACTGCAATTCCCAAATCCAAATCAAAGAAAACCCCCTCTGGTATCTCTCAAAAGGTACTAGTTGAAAAATCTACCAAAGCCAAAGAGGGGAGTGTGAAGGAGGGTAAGATAGGTGAGGGAAGGGGTGAACATCAAAGAAACCCCAAGGATAAGGTTGGAGAGATGAGTGAATCCCAGCCTAGCCACACTGCAGTTTCCCAACAAACTGCAGTGCTTAAAAAGGACAGAAGCTCACTTCTAGCTGCATCCTCCCAAAAGTGTAATAACCCCAATTTTTGGAATTTTTTGAAACCCTTATGAATAGTGATTTTGCAGATTATGCTGAATGAGAAAACTTTTCATGCCACACTATGTAGGGGTTCTGTTATGGATATTCTGAGATTTTATTAGTACTCTATATGGTATATAAGTGTATGTAAAGATCGTCAGAATCCAATTCTGAACACTTTGATTTTTCCCGGAAATCCACTAGATACGGAAAGAATTGAGTATAAGGTAACAAGATAAAAAGGATTTAAATTAAAGGATTATAAGAGAGGATCATAAAAGGATTATAATGTATTGAGAAAGGTTAAGGAAACCCAAGTAGTAAGATCCCGGGTATGATCCCTCAAACGATAAACGAAAACGAAAGTTAAGCGAACCGTACAACAGATCAGCGGTCATTAGGCAAACAATTAGGAGGTTAATCAAGGAGGTTAGGGATGATGAGGTCTTCCAACCAATGAGAAGAGGGCAAGTAAGAGATGATGACACAATAAGGTGATGCAAGCATGACATAGGGAAGGAGGAGGTGTGGTTGGTTTATAACCACACAAATATAAGGTTATTAAGGTAATTAACCAAAAACAAAACAAAAAAACGACCAAGCTAAGCCAAACAAATCAAAAAACACAAAATCATTTCATTCTCATCATCTTGCTCTCGGCTTTTCTTCTTTTTCAAAGGAAGAAAAATCAAAAATCAAGTTCCAAGCATTGTTAAATCACAAGGTAATTATCTAAGGTTCCTTGTACATAGATATGGATATCCTATAAGTTTAAACTTCAAATTCCTTCACAATCTCTTCCAATAAATTAAGGAAGAAGATGGTGAATAGTAACTTTCAAGAAATAACTTTGGTTTTCTTGATTTTTTATGAAAGTTCAAGGTAGCTTAAGCATAGATCAAGGCTTCCATGGGCATTCCAAGGATCTTTCATTGATTAAGAAGCTTCAAGAAGGTATAAACTCCAAACCCTAGCTTTAGTTTTGAGTATTTAGGAATGGTTATGAGTAATATAGTATATGTGAAGCATGAAGCTTGTTTGTTTAGAGTTTGGGTTGGAGTGGTAGTGGTATGAATGTTGAATCTTGTTGATTTGTTAAAGGAATTAAGTATAGTTTAAGTTCATGATGAGAATAACATAAATTGGAAGAACATGAGGTTTTGGGGCTGTTATGATGTAGTTTGGATGGAGTTTTGATTGGGTTGTGAATTGGGGTTGAATTGTGGTTGTTTTGAATTGGTTTAAATTTGGGAAATCGCGTAAACATAGCCGTCGTAATGTCCGATTTCCTTTAGACTGCTTTTGTTCATAACATTAGGTCCCGAGAACTCCCTTCTAGGTTTTGACCATTGCAATTTTTAGATAGTTCATGTTACGAGCTTCGTTTTGATATGTGGTTCGTTTGATTCCGATGTACGGTTTAGGAGAAACGGTCGTTTTAAGTAACGACGTTTCGCGAACGAACCATTACCCCTCGCCTTACTTTGAAACATAGGTTAAAGACCTTAAAGGGTTAATTAATGTATGAAACAATTATGTTAAGTGTGTTAGGCAGTTGGTAAGACACTCGCGAAGGAAACGCCTTAAAACTCGTAATGGTTAAATTATTAAAAATGGTGGAGCCGAGGGTACTCGAGTGACTTAAGAGAATCAGTAAGCGCAAAATGAGCGTTAGAGTCTGAGTTGGTTAGAGTATAGATTTACAAGTGACTTTGGTTTAATTCCTACTTACTTGTTGTTTATAGGTTACCAGACTCGTCCCGAGCCATTCGTAACCCCAAGTCGCTCAGGCAAGTTTTCTACCCGTTATACTGTTGTTGTGATGTATATATGTATATGCATTATCTTGTGATAGATGCATGTTGGTTAATTAGCAAATTTTGCGATATATTGAAGCATGCTGATATGGTATATATATGCATGCCTGTTTCATATTCTTGCCATATATATCTGTTGGTTCAGTTGATAATACCTATGCTAGAGAATAGCAGTAATTTGCATATACCCTTAGTATAGGGACCCAAAGGTGAAAACATTTTCTAAAACCGGGAGTCGAGGATCCCGAGTTGATTATATATATATATATATTTATATATATATGGTTATAGTTTTCAAAACTATTAATCGAATAAGGTTTATTCGATAACTTTATATTATTTAATGAATATTATTTCGAATATTCATTCGAGGGCTTATGACTCAGCTTATTTATTTATTGAATATTATTTCGAATATTCATTCGAGGGCTTATGACTCAGCTTATTTATTTATTGAATATTATTTCGAATATTCATTCGAGGGCTTATGACTCAGCTTATTTATTTATTGAATATTATTTTGAATATTCATTCGAGGGTTTATGACTCAGTTCATATTATTTGATGGATATTATTTAAATATTCATTTGAGGATGTATGACTCCGTTATTTTATTTAATGAATATTATTTATAATATTCATTCGAGGTATTATGACTCCGCTTATTATTTAATAATATTCTTTATTTTATTAAAGAATAATGTGTCGATAATCAAACTTACTTTTGATTATTCAAATAAAGATATTACTTTCGTATAAGTATATCTTTGGTTATTTAAGAGTCATTTCAAGTATAAGTTTTACAACATCTACTTCAATTATTTTTATAAAGATTATTCTTTATGGGAATATTATTTAAAAAATAATATTCAGATATTTTTATATATTGGGACTGATTTATTTAATAAATCAGCATCACTCCAAACATTCTTAAAAATGTTTTCGAGTCTTCAAAATGATTTTTAAAAGTTAGAGCGGATCCCAAAACTCATTTTTATATTTAAGATCCTTCTTTCGAAGGGGATTTAAATACTCGCTCAAAACCTGAGGGATCCGGCTCTGTGGTGTATTTTATATTCGCAACAAGGTTGTTATTCTGATAAAAGAGTTTTTGATTACTTACCCAACACTCGGGAAGTAAAATTCTTGGAACAAGTTAATCCATTAACAGGCATCGCCTGGGAAATATTGGTGAGTTTTCCTTTCCAACTAGATACGACTTCTTGGTGGAGCCGTACCAACAAGTTTCTACTTGGGGAAAGGGGGGACGAGCTTTACGTTTCAGAGTCATGGATTTCATCTGAACTAGGAGTGGCGTAAGTGGTCGAGTAGCGCCGGCCCAGCCTTATTATATTGGCCCAAATGGCCCGGAAGTTCCGCTAAGGCGGTCCTTTCCTTAGGAGTTCAGTGTTCGGTTGACAAGTAAATCCGACAGGTTCTCCTCTACATGTAGAAAATGGTGGGGTTGTACTACTACGACTGGTCATCGTAAGTGGTCTTCCTGGCGCGGCAAACTCCCGTAATGAGTTCATCATCCAATTGGATATTTCTGCAACACTACCTAGAGCACTTCGATAGAAAGGCTACGATCGGGCGATTGTTGAGTGTTGGCAGGGTCGAGTTTTCAAAATGATGTTTGCATCAAATGAAGTATCTCGTTACTTCATTTTATTTTGATGATATTGTAAAGATTGATTCTATACAAGTTTTGTCTTGTAGCTTAATCTATGGGATGGACTAATTATAACTTGAACAGTGGTAGTTCAAGTAGTATTCGGAAAAGATGTAAGTATATTGAAGTATCTTGTAACTTCATCTTTTAAACTTATATCTAGTAAATGATTATCTTATGCATGACAAAGATTTTCAGAAAAACGTTGAGACAAGGTTAGATATATGAGATTACCTTGCAACGATATTTTTATACAGTTATAAACTGGAACTCTGTGTATATTATGCATGGAAGAGGACTTCCAAGATTTTGAAAAGTATATATACATATATACTGAATATTTTGCGACTTCATCGCATTAAGATATCAGACTTGGTTCATTTCTTTTGACCAAGACTTTCATGAGTACTATGAGAAGGCTCATATATTGTTAATCATTATACATATTATTTCGGTGGGCTTGTTGCTCACCCTTGCTTTCTTCTTTCATCACACAACAACAGATAAAAAAGATGAACATGACCAAGCTCCCGATTCGCAAGCGATTAGGAAACGTTCTGCAGTTTCCTATAGGCGTTGATGTCGCTGTAGCTGAGGTAGGAACTACCAATAGGCTAGGCTTTCAACTTTTGATGTACCAGACTTATGTATCTTTATCAATTGTAATAATGGCAAAGAAATGTAAATTTATTCAGAAACCCGTTTAAGGTGTATTGGCATATAATTGTGGAATAAAATGACTTGTGATTATTTTTGGATATTCATCTCTGAGACTATAACTTGTGGTGTGTGCGTTTATTGTGGGGTCACAGTACAGAGTAGTTGATTATTTATTAAGATTGGGTGTTATTAAGGGAAATGGAACTCGTGACAACCCAGATCCCCGACCCCGGATTTGGGGGTGTTACAAAAAGGATGTGGCTATTGAACAAAGCTCTCATCCAAGAGCACAGGCCAAGAGGGTTAGGGACACAAGCTCACACCAAACTTACACTAGAAAGAAGAAATCCAAAACAACTGGGGATGCACAGGGCACACAATTAGTGCAAACTGGTGCTAAAGACACAGTCCCTGCACCTTCTCAAATTCAGATTGATGTGGCTCCAATAAATGTGGAGTCACAGCCAAAATCTCTCATTATAGAAGCCACTGAAACACAATACTCACCAACCAACTCACTGGAAGTGGACATGATAAACACTTCAATTCCTGATTCCCCTTCTTTAACTCTGTTGGGGAAGCCAAAATCCAGTGCAAGTGAGCATCATCTTTTAGATGATTTGTTGGCTCACTTGCCAATTCTTTCTGATTCTATTGTGACATCTGTGCCTCAAATAACTTCAATCAACACAGAGTCAACAATAGTTTCTCTTCCCACCTCATTCATTTCTACTCTCTCGATGGATATTGCTCATCCGTCGAGTAGTGATTGTATCCCGACGGATAAGCTTAACAGCAGTTATCCGTCGGATAGCTTTACCACTCACCCGACGGATATCACTTATCCGTCGAGTGTCTCTGCACAACTTCAAACTTCAATAATTTCAAGTGCAGAAGATTTGGTGGTAATACAATCACTTTTAGGACTGAGAGAGGAGAGTACATTGAGTGAGAGGCTGGGTTGCTCCCAGGCAAAAGGAGAGGAAAAGAGTGAATCTCAGCAATCCATTCATTCAGGATTGGCAAAAGTGAGTGAGAAGAGTCCCACCTTAGTAGCTGAAGTGAGGGTGTGAGGGTGGGGAGCTAGGGTGAGACCCTGATGCAACAAAAGAGAGAACATGAGAGAAAAGCAGGTACTAGAGAAATAAGGATGGAACCAGCCATTTCTAGTGAGTCAATGATTGTGAATGATGCTGAAAAGGAAAGACAATTTCAGCAACATTACAAAGCTGTAATTGATAACATTTCCTTGGATGCTGACACTTTTACTCACCCTGTTTCAGCCTATCAACTGTTGGCTGCTCAGGGCAATATGGAGGCAGAGCAGACTTTGCACTTAGTGCACACCACAGAATCTCTTCAAAGAGATAAAGCTGCTGTACACAGGATGCCTCCTCAAGCTGGAGAGCCATCTGAAGAATTTGGAGTAAATTCTGATGATGATGACTCTAGTTCTTTGAATGGTAGCATGAACTTAGGGGGAGCTGAAGGCCCAAGTTCTGCTTTAAGTTTACCTGAATGGGCATGGGCAAAGGAATTTACACCAGGAAAATTTGAGGTGTCTTTGGTAAAACAAGTAACAGCTATTCAGCAAGCCCTTCAGGAAGCTTCAGATGCTGGTACCAAGGCAGTTCCTAAAGCTCATCTAGACTCTTTGCACTTAATGAAGATCCAACACTCAAGACAGAATATCAGTGTGGATGAATTGAAAAAGGAGATAGCTGACTTAAAGACATATAACTCTGAGAAGCTGGATTCAATAATGCCATATGGTACCATGCATGATCTATTACTAAGGCTGAGAAGAGAATCAGATTCTGACAAGAAGATAGCCAAGCTGGAGACCAGAGTTCAAGTTATTGAAAATTCAGTGGCTCTACTTCTTCAAAATCAACAGACTCAGACAAATCTTCTCATGCAACTGGCTAAAGCACAAGGCCTAACTCCTCCACTTGATGATAACAAAAAGGGGGAGAGAGAATCAAGTAAGGGGGAGAAAGGACCAACTGAGGGGGAGAACATTTTAGTTCAAATCAGCAAAGTAATTGTACCTTCAATTACTATCTCCAAGCCACCAGTTGCAGATGGTATAGATCTTATAAATGCAGCAGCAACAAATTTGAAAGATGCTGATAAAGAAGAGTTGACTCTGATCAACTGGAAAAAGATTGATGAGGAAATACAGAAAAAGTTTCAATTAGTCAAGGAACCAGATCAGTCAGCCATCCATCACTCTCATGTCAAGCCAATCAATGTGAATGAGATGAGCATGAACTATTTGGAGAAAGGACAATCTTTCTGCATCAAGACTATAAAGGCTGAGATAATTCTTAAACCAAGGGCAAGCTATCCAAAGTCATCTTTGAAGAACCCTATGGATACTGTGTATGAGACACCCAAGCCTGATGAAAAGAAGCTTCTATCAAGATCTATTCTCCTCTACAAAGATCCAGCTGATTCAGCCTCAAGAAAGAGAATTGCAAAGATATTCAGAAATGGGAAGGAAATTTGTGTTGTAGCTGGACATCCATAATTTGCTCATGCAAAGGAAGAAGAAAAAGTCAGATTGAAGTAGGAAAAAAGGCAAGCTGCTCTAGATGCAAAGAAGTCTAAACAAAAGAAAGAACAGTTTGCTATCTTGACCAAGCTACAGGCTGTGAAATCTTCTCAACAAATTCCCTCTCAACCAACTCAAGCTACTGAAACAAAGAAGAAGATTGAAGAACAGAAGAAATCATCAAGAAAGAAAGAACTGGCTAAAAGAACAAAAAGAAAGTTGGATATTGTTAACAAGGAATTGGAAGATCAATTTCCAATGGAATCCACTAAAGCGGAAACTCAAGCATCAAAGCCCTTTGTGGTATTTGAAGACATAAGGGTGGTGGACCCCTACAGGAACATACATGGAGAGCCTATTGTGCCAAAGGATGAGCCAATAGAGTGGGATAAATTACCAATTCCTGACTTCAACTTGCCAATTCTCACCAAGCCAAGAAGGACAAAATCAAGGGCAATCAAGAAAGTGAAGCTGTCACCTCTCAAATCCAAGGCAGTAGTCAAAGCTCAACTGAAGATCAATAAGGAAGACTACTTGTACTTGTGTGACATCAAAGAATTTTCAGACCTAAACCTTTATCTGGAGGAGCTGGATGAGGTAAGGGCAATTGATGCATACAGAAACCTACCTGAAAGGTTGGTATTCAAGTACAAAGGAGGAAGAGAGATTCAGTGGCCTCTTCACAGGATACTTCAAGAAAGCCAAGCTGTGTTGATCAAAGTCTATTCATCCTTCAAGAAAAACTTTGGGTTTAATGTAACTGCAAGAAGATTAGTATTGAAGAAGATTGAAGAGCTAAGGAGTGTTAGAGCCAAAGATGCACTACCCAAAACTCTTAACATCCCATACACAGGGAGAAGAGTGCATCTAAGGCCCTACTGGCTGATGGAATTCATGGATGACAAGGGTGTGAGAAGATTCTTCAGATTAGAAGACCAATTGAGTATCTCTAGCAATGAGACTCTCTTGGAAATGCAAGAAATGTTAGATCTCTCAGAATCTGATGAATTAGAATTCCACAGACAGCTCCAGAATCAAATTGAAGAAAACAACAGAAAGCTTGGAAGAAGATCCAGACCTTCAAGAAACTAGAAAAATCTGCTCAGACTAGAGGAGCATCTTGAACTGACTGTGAGCCAAACCTTGTATATCCTGTTTAAATTGAAGCACTCTCAGTTTTATCTACTTATCTTTAAAGATATATGTTTAGGATGTTTTGTTATCATCAAGTATCTCTTAATTTATGGCTACAATTCCAGTAGACATAAATTGGGGGAGATTGTTGTGAATATGTTGTGTACTTGATGATTACCTAAACAAAACATCTAAGTAAATTTTACTTAGTGAAATAATGTAGCAATCGACGGATAAGAATTATAGTCCCGACTGATAACTCGTTTTGGTCCCGACGGATGAGTAACTTATTATCCATCGAGTGAGTAGCTTATATAATAATAAGTTTGTAGCACAGTGTTGTATGCACCTTTATATAGAATCTGTAGTAGTATATAAGTCATGTTGACTTTAACTAGATATGCAGAATAGGTTGATTAACTGTACATAAGCAATGTCTTGTAATTCTGTATAAGTGAAATGAAGTCAAGTGCCAAAATAGCTATCAACGGATGCTTAACAAAGCTTCGACGGATGATCAAATGACTTTCAACGGATGTTTAAAATAGCAGTCGACGGATGATCAAGTAAGTCATCGACGGATGATCTGAAAGTCGACGGATGATCATATCAAGATTCAAACATCAGTTGAACAGTGAAAGCTGACACACAGTCGTCGAGTTGGATACAAACACACTGTGGAAGCCCATTAACTGGGTAATAGAGGACGAAAAGCAGCAAAGACCAAGACTGTTAGATTTTATATTTATTCAGTTCTTTTGACTTTGTAATCTTGGTAATATATAAACCAAGAGAGTAGCAAATAGAAAAAAAACTAAGAGAGCTAAGAAACAAACACAGAGAAATCTTTGTAAGCACTATCTTTAGCATTTCCTGGTGTTCTTAGTAGTTCTATTTTGTATAAGCAACTGTGAGCATTTCTGCACACAGAGTCCTCTCGATATATTAAATATATCTCTGGTGGAATTGTTTAAATCCACCAGAAAGTTTTTTAAAGACTCTTGTTTTTAATTACTCTTGTTTTGATTCATTAAAGTTTATATTCCGCATTGTGCTAATCAAAACAAATATATCTATAATCGAGTTGAACATTTTTATTTCAAGAAAAAGTTCAAGAATTCCATTCAACCCCCCTTCTGTAATTCTTGCTATATTGTTAAGGGACTAACAGTAAGCATGTTTCTATTGATAAGACTACTCCTCGTCAGCATGTGAATAATAGGAAGCATGATAGGTCTAAGACTGCTTGTCCTCTTAAAGCTAGAAAGGAGACATTTGTGCCTAAGCCTAAATAGAAATTTGTCAAGGCTGTTCACAAGGTCAAATGTCCAGTCATTGAAAAAGTTGAGAACATTAAAGTTAAGAATGTTGTTTTGCCTGATAAAGGCCAATTTTATAAGTATGCCGGACCCAACCAAGCTTGGGTTCCGAAGAAGGTCTAATCCATTTGTATTGCAGGGCATTAAACAGGTACAACCGGTAGTGTGGATTCTTGACAGCGGATCGTCAAGACATATGACCGGAGATAGAGCCCTGCTATCAAATGTGGTTAAGAAAGCTGGCCCAGTGGTTACCTTTGGAGATAATAGCAAAGGTTTAACTGAGGGATATGGCTGTTTGCTAGCTGGAAATGTTATCATTGAAAATGTGTATGTTGTGCAAGGACTTGAACACAATCTGCTTAGCATTAGTCAGTTCTGTGACAACGGCTACAATGTTTTATTCGACAAACTGAAGTGTCAGATTCTGCATAAGAAAAATGAAAAACCCTCCTCGATGGGAATCCGGAAAGGAAATCTGTTCGTAGCTGACATGAACTCTGGAAGCAATCTTGAAGTTAATTGTTTCTATGCAAAGGCATCGTCAGATGAGAGTTGGCTATGGCACAAGAGACTTTCTCATCTCAATTTCAAAACAATGAATTCTCTCGTCAAAAGAGAATTGGTCAGAGGTCTGCCTCAGCTGGAATTCTCCCCAGAAGGACTATGTGAGGCTTTCCAGAAAGGAAAGTCAAAGAAAGCAAGTCACAAAGGCACTGACACATCCTCCATAACTGGTGTTTTGCAATTATTGCACATGGATTTATTTGGACCAGTTAATGTTCTTTCGATGTCAAAGAAGTGTTACTGTCTTGTGATAGTTGATGACTATTCCAAGTATACGTGGGTTTTATTCCTTCACTTTAAGGATGAAACACCTCAAGTTGTGATTGATCATATCAAGTTGATCGAGTTAGATTCTAATGTCCCTGTTAGAGCAATAAGGTCAAATAATGGAACAGAATTCAAGAATTCACTTCTCACTGGATTTTGTACAGACAAAGGGATTACCAGACAATTTTCAGCTCCTGGAACCCCTCAGCAAAATGGAGTGGTAGAAAGGAAGAATCGTACATTGATTGAAGCTGCAAGAACGATGTTAAGTGAATCAGGTCTTCCAATGTACTTTTGGGCTGAAGCTGTCAATACTGCATGTTATACTCAGAATCGAACTCTAATCAACAAAGACTTCATGAAAACTCCTTATGAGATTATGAATGAACAGAAACCTTCTATCAAATACTTTCATGTATTTGGTGCCAGATGCTTCGTGCTCAAGGATGGAGATGATCGTCGTGGTAAATTCGAGGCAAAGGCATATGAGGGTATTTTTGTTGGATATGGAAGAAGATCATACAGGGTGTATATCATTGATCAACACAAAGTAACTGAAAGTGTCAATGTTACATTTAATGACACTAAACTTCCTAGTATCCAAATTGAAGATCCTTCTGAGAAACTGAAGTTTGATGATATGTCAGATTCAGAATCAGAACATGATCAAGAACCTGAGGTTGTTGCTGGTGAAGAACCTGTTAATCATGATGATACTCAAGGTAATGGTGATGGAAACTTTGGCAACAATGGAGATACCACTGCTACTGACGGAGAATCTTCAAGTCAACATGGCAACAACTCAGGGGGAGATGCTGAATGATCAACTAGTAGGACACAACATCCCAATGAATTTCAAGGCGAATCATCAAGATCAAATCTTCCAAGACAGACTGTATGGAATAAAGCTCATCCTTTTGAGTTGATTATTGGTGATCCAGATGTTGGAGTCAGAACTAGACGTGCTACTCAAAATGAGTTTCTGTTCTCAGGATTTCTTTCTGAGATGGAACCTAAGAAGATTGAGAAAGCACTGACTGATCCAGATTGGGTGATTGCTATACAAGATGAACTCAATCAGTTTGAACATCAACAATTCTGGAAACTTGTACCTAGACCTACACACAAGAAAGCTGTTGGTACTCGGTGGGTATTCAGGAATAAACTAGATGAAGATGGTGTGGTTACAAGAAACAAAGCAAGACTGGTAGCTAAAGGGTATTCCCAAGCTAAAGGCATTGATTATGATGATACCTATGATCCAGTGGCTAGACTAGAGGCCATCAGGATATTTCTGGCATTTGCAGCATTCTCTAACTTTAAAATTTATCAAATGGATGTCAAGAGTGCCTTTCTGAATGGAAAGCTGGATGAAGAGGTATATGTAGAGCAACCTCCTGGTTTTGAAGATTCAGATCATTTGGATTTTGTCTACTTTCTTTTCAAGGCTATCTATGGACTCAAACAGTCTCCGAGAAAATGTATGACACTCTCTCTGAATTTCTTATTGAAAATAGCTTTATTAGAGGTGTCATAGATAAAACTCTCTTTTCTAAAAAGCATAAGAATGATACTATATTAGTCCAAGTCTATGTGGATGATATAATATTTGGGTCTACTAATGATAATCTCTGTAAGAGATTTGCTAAGTTAATGCACAGCAAATTTGAAATGAGCATGATGGGAGAGCTGAAGTTCTTTTTTGGATTACAAGTAAATCAAAGGTTAGATGGAACTTTTATTCGTCAATCCAAGTATCTCAAGGAACTCCTCAAAAAGTACAATCTAGAGGATTCTGCATCAGCAAGGACTCCATCAACTACAGCTGTCAAGCTTGGACCATGTGAAAACTCCATTAAGGTAGATGTCACAAGCTACAGAGGTATGATTGGCTCGTTACTCTATCTTACTGCAAGTAGACCAGATATTATGTATGTTACATGCTTATGTGCAAGGTTCCAAGCGGATCCTAGAGATATTCATCTCGTTGCAGTTAAACGAATCTTGAGATATCTTAAGGGAACACCAAATCTAGGTATTTGGTACCCTAAAGAATCTAGTTTTAACCTTGTTGGATATACAGATTCAGATTACGCAGGAAGTGTTGTTGATAGAAAAAGCACCTCAGGGAGTTGTCAATTTCTAGGTAGCAGACTAGTCTCATGGCACAACAAGAAACAACAAACAGTTTCAAATTCAACGGCCGAGGCTGAATATATTACTGCTGGAAGCTGCTGTGCTCAGATCTTATGGATTAGGAACCAGCTACGGGACTATGGCTCTGTATTGAACAAAATACCTATTCTATGTGACAATACAAGTGCAATAGCCATCACCAACAACCCTGTGCAGCATACAAGGACCAAGCACATTGACACCAAGTATCAGTTTATTAGAGAGCACGTCATGAATGGTACTGTTGAACTATTTTTTATTCCAACAGAAGAACAAATAGCAGATATTTTCACTAAACCTCTTGATGAATCCACATTTACCAAATTAGTTGGTAAATTGGGTATGTTGAATAGCTTTAGTGATTAAACTTGTGAATATCTGAAATCTGTTCTTGAATGAATTTACAAATGAATTTTTCATAAATGAAAAATTCATTTGCAAATTTATTTTATCATATTTTCCATAATTTCTTGCTTATTTCTATGTAAGTTTTATTATCTTATCTTATTTTATTTATTCTACTTGTTATTTTTAATATCTCAGAATATTTTATTTTCTCTAAAAATATTTTTCTATGAATTTTATTTGCTAAAATTCAACAGAAATCTATTTTTGGAATAAAATATAATTATTTCTAAAATATTGTTTTATTTTTGTAAATTTATTCTGTAAACCGTAAGTGTTAATTCTGTTTATAATTGTTTTATTCTGTATCGGTAAACCTTCTGCAATGACAATCGGCAAGATAATTGAAATTGTCTTGCTGAAAGTCATTTCAGTATATATATATATATAAATATTTAGTTTATTTTACACTAGAATGACAATCGGCAAGACAATTGAAATTGTCTTGCTGAAAGTCATTCCAGTACATATAAGTGTTTAATTTTAAATTCAGTTTAATTTTATAACTGGCAAGACAATCGGTATGTGTTACGACCGGCATTTTATGTAATATTATTGGTGAATAATATTAAGTTAAATAAAAATATATTCAATGCTTGTACGTTTGTGTGAGTGAAAATTTCTGCATTATAAATTTGCTTTGGGTAGTATATGATTTTTCAAAGCAAGAATTTATTTAATTTCTTTATTTTTGATTTATAAGGAATATTCTAAGCTTTGGAAAAATTTTCTTTTAAAAGACATTTTGTTCACAAAATTTTGAAAATGATTTTATAAAGTCTCTAAAGTTATTTTATGGTATAAATTTTATAATTTTTGAACTTGTATTTTATTATATAAAAATAAATCTTTGGAAATTAGTTGCTTAATAATTATCAAATTACATGATTACCCTTGCATGCAAACTCTCTTCTATTCAACCAAGGGGCAAGGAGGGCAATTCCAACCCCACTCACTTTCATTTTACTAGCCACATTACTATTTTGCCCTTGCATGCAAATCTACCTAACTAAGATTGGAAGGTTACTATTGTAATTTCTCTCATCCACTCACTTATGGGCAAATAAAAACCAAGTAAACATGACAAACACACCACTTTCACTCCACCATTTCCACACTTCTCCTCCCTCCTTCCTCTCCTCTCGGCCCTCCCCCTCTCCTCTCGGGTTTTTAGCCGAAAACCTACCCCCTCCCCTTTTCTTCATTCCACATTCAAGTTTCCACCTCCCATACAAGTAAATATTACTTCCTATATCATGATCATTCATATTTCAAAGAGTTTTGAGTAGAAAGTTTAAGTTTAAGGGTTGCATGTAAAGGTTTTAGTGAAACTCAAAATACAATCTTGATTCTTATGGATTTAAGGTTGTTTTCGAGAGGACTACAATAAATGGATAAGTGCCAAGTCTTGAGAAGGAAACTCTTGATGATTTAATGGCCATTTCCATCCATTTCATTCGGCCATGACCATATGGGAGCCGAATGAATGGTCCTTGAAATCATTCTTGTTGTTTTGTTCAATTTTTGCATGTTTATGTGATAATGACTTGAATTTTGTGGTGAAAATTTGATAAAACTCCTTGCATGCTAAGTGATCATCTAGGTATACCTTATGCTAGGCTTGCATGTCAATTTTAAGATGGAATATATGTAGAAAATATGTTGTTTTGGTTTGAAAAACCCGAAGGCATGCATGCATGTGGAATTCTCTTAGTTTGTTGTAAGATTTTGATCATTTGGAAAAGATTTTGTTAGTGAGCCTTAATTTCAGTAGGAATAATGTGATAATATTGATTTATGCTTCTTGTTGCATGGTAATAATTTGTGGTTATCTTTTATAAAAATATATATCTTGTTGTTTCAAAAGCATGAAGATTTGCGATTTGTTAAGAGTAGTCTCTTTTGTTTTGCCATAATTGCACCTTAGGTAAGGATGATCTCACCAAGGTTATTTTGAGAAAAAGGGAGTTAGTTCAGTAGAATACCAAGTATAGGTCTTGGTTTAAGTATTTAGTTGTTGTTAGTTGGGTTTGTCAAGTCAAAACCTTGGAAAATGAGAAGTTATAGTTTCTGCAGAAAAATCAGTTTAGTACCCTCAGGTTTAGAGTGAGTTTTGACCTTGTCATTGATGTGCACTTTGAGGCCCAAGCCACCAGAAGTTAGTATGAGGAGTATATAATAGGTTTTAGGATTTGGTTGGAGGTTTGCATGTCATTTGGTTAGGTGCACAAGTAGAATAACAAAATCTGTCCAGCAGGGGACAGTTTTGTTGCAACTTAGAAATAGGGAGATTTGGCCATGTCATGGGTAGGCCCTCATTAGGCCCAATTGGGCCTTAGTTAGAGGGTATGTCAGAGAAGTTTTTCCAACCATAGTTCATAGGATATGAGCTAGAACCATGTGTCACAAGTTAATTCAAGTCAGGGCATTTTCTGCCCAGAAAAACAGGGGTACCTTGGACTTTTAGCTTAGGCCCAAGAAGGCCCAAGCCAGGCCTTTGAGCCACATCAAGCTTGTGAGATGCCCTTAGGTCAGGAGAGTCTTGTGTAAAAATTTTGAAGAAAAACTTGTAGTTTAAGAGTGTCTAATGCACTCAAGAAACCTTAGTTACCATTCTGAAATTTGCACCAGTGAGCACTTTCACTTATCACATAGTTTTAGGACACTTAGAAGTGAGTATTAGGTCGACCACCATAGTTGTAAGATAGTATAAGGTCAGTAGAACAAAAGGCACAAGTGAGGGTCAATAGGTTTTGGATAATTTAGGAAAGGCACATTGAGTTAGGAAGCCCAAATTCGAAGACTTCGTTTAGTTAGCGACCAAGTAACTTAAGTGGTGAGTCGAGATCATCCAAGCCTAGTGTGGCATTATGGTGTATATGATGTTATTTGGTATTAATATACGATATGTGATTATGTGGCTACGTGTGTACAATTGAAAATATAAATGGTGGATATGAATTAAGTGTGTATAGGCCTAAGTGCCATCCATGTTTAATTTCGGGTTGTAAATAGGTTAAGATGGAAAGAATATATTATAATGAGGATTATTATTATTTATGTAGGATCTCGAGACGAGGGAAAACTTGCCATAAAAGTCGAGTGAAGCTCCAGTTGTTGCTCCTACCAGTCAGACCAGACCAGTCTATCTCAAGGCAAGTGATTCAACTTGACCTTCGCATTTACTGTAAACAGTTCATATATATATATCGATACAATTATCCTGAGTCATTTTGATATATTTAAATCAAGAGTATCTTTTGTTTATCTTTGAGTTACATAGAGATGCCATGAACCCTCGAGTACGTATTGCAAGTAGTTCAAAAGTCTTTCATGATAGTTTAATGCCATGATAAAATAGAGATGTGTTATAATACCTTATTGATCCTTTTGATTATCATGCTATTGATCCCTGAGAAATCTTGATGTTGCACCCTGATGCTTTGATTCAACTCTTGAATAACCTCGATAGAAACTTTATCTTGATACCTAAAAGCCAATCTTTTCTTAAATTCATTCATGATTGTTTGATAACCCTATCCTTACCCTAAAGCTTGATACCCTGTTATATCTTGAGCTGATGATCACTTCCTTTATATTTTAGCACCTCTATCCTATTGGAACCAGTGATGCTTATCTTCTTGATGTTCTAATACCTATACCTTGTCTACAACCATTGCTTTAAGCCTAGTTTGGCATTACTCTTTCATATTATCCAATAGCCTTGCTTAATTTCCTTGTCAAAATTCTTGTTTATGGAAATCTCTCGATTACCCTAATATAGTAAAGTCTAGTGGATCATGGCCCTGAGATTTAGTGTCATATTTCCAGTGTTTCAAGTTGATCTATAATCCCCTGATAAAAAAAAAAATGATTTCAGTCAAAAGAGATTTTGTCATAAATCGGCATCAGTTTTCAAAATGAATAAAATGTGGATTTTTCAGTCCCAAAGGGGGACAAATGTTTTCTTGAATGGTGGATCTGGACTGAGACGCGAGTCCTTTCCACACTTATATTAGGCTTAAAAGTTGCCTAGGGATTCCCAATAATGTTTTAGAACCCAGCGAGGTTCGGGATTACTTCGCGGCTGATCACCGGCTGTAATCCGTAGCGTCATAAAATGATTTTGACTAAGAATGGTTTTAAAATTTGTTTTGATGCAAGCAAAATGATGCCAACTCACATAAGTTTTATCTCTCGATTATCATTGATTATGTCATTCCATTGTCATTCCTAAAGGTATATCTCGATTTATGCTTTGCGTTGTATTGTTAGCACTTGTTGAGCTTTTGGCTCACTTCTTGCTTTACCCTGATATTACAGCTAGCAGCCATGGTTAGATTCAAGCAGACTGCCCGTAAGACCTGTGATGCTGATGTTTATGTTCGAGCTCAGGTAGAATAAGTAATAATAGTTGTGTGAGGACTCGGTATTTGTAATCAGATGTAATAGTTGGTAGTGTTGGGCTGTTCCAAACCCTAAACTGTAAGATCTTGGATTTTGGTTGTGTAATACTCATTAAAATGATGTAATAGCTATAATTATTTTGCTATTTAAGTTGGGGGTGTGACAGGTTTTGGTATCAGAGCTACGGTTTAGAGTCCCTGGACAGCCCAAATAGGTTATAGGATTTGTGTGTAGGTTATAGATATTACGCGAGAGAGAAGGTAAAGTAAATTATTAGTAATACTCCTCTTATTGGTTGTCAGCAAAGGGCGCATTCCTCGTCATCCTCTGGGTCGGACGACACTATTGCTTTCTCCGTGTATGCTGAGTTGAGGCGCGAGTTCGACATGCTTCAGGGCAAGTACGACCGACTGATAGACCGACTGAAGAACGTGTATCCGGACAGCCGAAACTACGAAGGGAAGCCCAAGGAGCAGATGATTGCGAGACTTGAGACCTTGGTTCGGTACGTCAACACTAAGCTTGAGGAGATGCCAGCACACCGGGACCGTACCAGCCAGTATGTCATTCAGATGGTGGCAGATGAGCTCCAGAGCATTGTGAAGACGCTTCGAGAGGAAAAGACTACCAAGCCCCGTTCAGATGGAGTGGAGCCTTAGTTCTTTCCATTTACCTTTCATGTTGTTGTACTATCAAACTCTATGGAATCCCCAGTTGATTCCGTCTTTCCTTTAAATAAGCCTGTTATTTCTAGAATCAGACTATGTCCCAATCCTATGTACTGTGACCTTTAAAATTTCAATAATTATGTGTTATTGTTCCATCTGCTCTCAACTGTTATTTTATGTTTTGTCATCATATCTGGAAACTTGACCCCATATGTAAACAAGAATGCCATGCGATACCCTCGAATCATTTTATCATTCATATTTGTTATAACACAACTCTTATTTCAGGATCATGCCTCCCAAAAAGAAGAATCCAACAACCACCTTCACCACAGACCCAAATATTCTTCGACTACTGGAAACCTTGCAACAGCAAACCAATGCTATAGCTCAACAACAACTAACTCTTCAACAACGAATTGAAAACCAAGATAACCGTGAGCCATATCAACCACCTGAACCACCAGTACCACCAAGACAAATTGTCACTTTCAAGGCTTTTCAGAATGTGAATCCACCTGTATTTCATGATACCACTGATCCAGTGATAGCAAACACATGGATCAAGGAGATGGAAAGGGCTTTTGAGTTGGTACAGTTAGGAGACGATCAGAAGACGCTGTATGCCACTTACTTCTTGAAGGGAGAAGTCATTTATTGGTGGGAATCAGTAAAAGCTATGGAAGTCACTCATCAGATTTCTTGGGAGAGATTTAAGAAGTTATTTCTGGACAAGTATTACCCTAAGTACATGCAGAATCAGATGGAGCTAAAATTTCTTGAGTTAAAGCAAGGGAACATGACTGTACTGGAATATGAGAAGAAGTTCACTGAGTTGTCAAGGTTTGTGACAAAGTATACCAACACTGAGGAAGAAAAAGCAAAGAAATTTCAGCAAGGATTGGAGCCTTGGATCAGAGATAGGGTGGCTATGTTTGAGCTTGAAACTTATGCGGGAGTAGTACAGAAAGCTGCTCTGATTGAGAATAATGGGATGCAGTCAAGGAAAGAGAGGGATAACAAGAAGAGGAAGGTTCCATTTTATGGAGAAAAGTCTGAAGCTGGAAGTTCACAAGATCGGAATGTAAAGAGGATTGGTTTCCAGAAGGGCGGAAATTTTCAAAGGAAAGGAAATTTGGGCAAAAGGCAAGAATGAAAAGGGAACAATCAGGCAAGCCAAGGGCAAGTTGGAGAAAACAGGTTCCAGAGGCCAGAATGCAAGCACTGTGGAAGAAGGCACCCCGGAGTATGCAATAAGCTGAGTATGACCTGTTATAGGTGCAATCAGAAGGGACATTTGGCAAATGAGTGCAAGATGCCGAAGCCAGGAGTTACGTGCTACAAATGTGGGAAGACTGGACACATGGCTAGGGAGTGTAAGGCAACAGGACCAGTCAGAGCTCTGATGAACGTGGCAAGTACCAGTGCAAGCGTGCCAGCTGAGGTATTGGCATTACCTCCACCACCCGCACCAACCCCGCAAGCCACAGCAAGGACATTTGATCTAAAGATGAAAGATGCTGTTCAGAATTCTGAGGTGATAGCAGGTACACTTTTACTCAATAATGTCAAAGCCAAAGTATTGATTGATTCGGGAGCCACAAGATCTTTCATATCAGAATCTTTTGTTGATAAGATCCAATGTGATAAAACGGTTATGAGTGAGGTAGTAAATGTGGTAATTGCGAACCAAGAGAAGATTCCTGTGAATCAATTTTGTCCAAAATGTGAGATTGATATTTCGGGATATAAGTTCTCGGCCGACTTGATACTCTTCAAGCTGGGAGAGTTTGATATAATTTTAGGAATGGATTGGTTAGGAGAGAATAGCGCTCAGATAAATTGTAAGACCAAGAGAGTGCATTTAAAGACGAAGAGTGGAGAGAAGGTAGTATTTAAGGGACAGAGGCAAGAGCGACTGTTTCTTACAATTATTCAGGCTAAGAAGTTACTTAGAAAAGGTTGTGAGTCGTTCCTAGCATATGTAGTGGATTCAGAGAGAGGCAGCCCCAGCATGGAAGATATTTCTGTAGTTAATGAGTTCCCCGATGTGTTTCCCGACGAACTACCAGGCTTACCACCAGATCGACAAATTGAGTTCGAGATCAACCTTGCTCCAGGCACGGAACCAGTTTCAAAGGCTCCGTATAGGATGGCACCAGCAGAAATGAAAGAGTTGGCGAGCCAGCTACAAGAATTATTGGATAAGGGAGTGATACGACCAAGTACGTCGCCATGGGGAGCACCTGTTCTCTTTGTGAAGAAGAAAGATGGGAGTATGCGTCTATGCATAGATTACCGGGAGTTGAATAAAGTAACGATCAAGAACCGCTACCCGCTACCAAGGATAGATGACCTTTTTGATCAGTTAAAGGGAGCAAAATGTTTTTCGAAGATTGACTTGAGATCGGGATACCATCAATTAAAGATCAAGGAAGAAGATATTCCCAAGACCGCATTTAGGACCAGATATGGGCATTATGAATTCCTAGTAATGCCGTTTGGATTGACCAACGCTCCGGCCGCATTCATGGATCTGATGAATCGAGTATTTAAGAAGTATTTGGATAAATTTGTCGTGGTATTTATTGATGACATCCTTATTTATTCTAAATCGGAAGAAGAACATATGCAGCACCTCTGGATAGCATTGGAGATACTCCGACAAGAGAAGTTGTATGCCAAGTTTACCAAATGTGAGTTTTGGTTAAAGGAAGTTCAATTTTTGGGGCATGTTATTGGAAATGATGGAATTAAAGTGGATCCGGTGAAGATTGAGGCAGTTATGAGTTGGGAGAGGCCAAGGACTCCTACGGAAGTGCGAAGTTTTCTAGGATTGGCCGGATACTATAGAAGATTCGTCAAGGATTTCTCGAAGATCGCCACACCATTGACCAAGTTAACCAGAAAGAATCAAAAGTTTGAATGGAGTGCAGAATGTGAAAATAGCTTTCAAGGGTTAAAACAGAAGTTGGTAACAGCTCCGGTGTTGGTACTTCCCGATGATCAAGGGAATTTTGTAATATTCAGCGACGCTTCACATAAGGGTTTGGGTTGTGTGTTGATGCAACACAGTAAGGTAATAGCATATGCGTCAAGACAGTTGAAGCCGCACGAGTTAAAGTATCCGACGCATGACTTGGAACTAGCCGCCATAGTGTTCGCACTCAAGATTTGGAGACACTATCTCTATGGAGAAAAGTGTGAAATCTACACGGATCACAAGAGTTTAAAATACATTTTTACTCAGAAAGAGCTCAATATGAGGCAGAGGAGATGGCTGGAATTGATTAAGGACTATGACTGTTCGATAAATTACCATCCTGGAAAGGCGAACGTAGTGGCCGATGCGCTGAGTCGGAAGGAAAGATTGAATATAATGATAACATCAAAAGAGTTATCCGAAGAAATCGGAAAATTTGAATTGGAACTTTGTGCTTATGGGAAAGTCAAAGAAGTTTGTCATGCAATGACCTTTCAGCCAACACTACTGGAAAAGATAAAGAAGTATCAAGAGGAAGTAATGGAAAAAGAGAAAAATCAGTTATCTGGAGAAGAGATTAATACTAAAAGGGATGAGCAAGGAATACTAAGGTTTTCATCCAGAATATGGATTCCTCATGTACCTGAATTAAAGAATAAGATCCTCCATGAAGCCCACCATTCGAAATTTTCAATCCACCCGGGAAGCACCAAGATGTATCAAGACTTAAAGAAGAACTTTTGGTGGCCAAATATGAAAAGAGACGTGGCAGAATGGGTTGCGAAGTGCTATACTTGTCAGAAAGTAAAGGCAGAACATCAACGACCAAGCGGATTAATTCAGCCCCTGAAGATTCCAGAATGGAAATGGGAAAATATCGCTATGGACTTTATAGTAGGACTACCGCGAACAAAATCCGGACATGACGCAATATGGGTTATAATTGATCGTCTTACGAAGTCGGCGCATTTCCTTCCAATAAATGAGAAGTCGTCACTGGACAAGTTGGTTCATCTGTATGTGCACGAAATCGTATTAAGGCATGGAGTACCTGTATCAATAGTTTCAGACAGAGATCCCCGATTTAACTCAAGATTCTGGAAGCAATTCCAGGAATGTCTTGGTACGAAGTTGAATATGAGCACGGCGTATCACCCGCAGACTGATGGCCAGAGTGAAAGAACAATTCAAACAATTGAAGACATGTTGCGCAGTTGTGCAATCGATTTTGCTGGAAGTTGGGACGACCACCTGCCATTAATTGAATTTTCATATAACAACAGCTATCATTCCAGTATCGGCATGCCACCATATGAAGCTTTGTACGGCCGAAAATGTAGATCACCAACAAGTTGGGATGAAGTAGGAGAAGGAAGAATTCTCGGCTCAGAATTGGTACAACAGTTGCATGACTCAGTCAAGTTAATTCAGAAAAGGTTGCTTGCTGCTCAAGATAGACAGAGGAAGTATGCGGATCCAGCGCGTAAGGATGTTCAATTCCAAATTGGCGAAGCTGTGTTGCTAAAAGTGTCACCTAGGAAAGGGTTGATAAGATTTGGCAAGAAAGGAAAGTTAGCACCTAGATACGTAGGTCCTTTTGAGATTTTGAGTCAAGTAGGAAAGGTGGCCTACGAGTTGGCCTTACCACCTCAGTATCAGCATGTGCATAATGTGTTCCATGTGTCGTTGCTTAAGAAGTACAATCCTGACGCTAGCCATGTGATAGAATATGAACCTGTAGAAATTCAGGCAGACCTGTCATTTGTGGAGCAACCGGTTAAAATACTCGACTGGCAAGTAAAGAGTCTTAGAAATAAATCAGTAAAGTTAGTGAAAGTACTTTGGAGGAACCCTAAGGTCGAAGAGTCGACTTGGGAGTTAGAGTCTGATATGCGTTCCCGGTATCCTCATCTGTTCTCTTAGATTCTGGGGACAGAATCCCTTAAGGGGGAGAGGATGTTACGACCGGCATTTTATGTAATATTATTGGTGAATAATATTAAGTTAAATAAAAATATATTCAATGCTTGTACGTTTGTGTGAGTGAAAATTTCTGCATTATAAATTTGCTTTGGGTAGTATATGATTTTTCAAAGCAAGAATTTATTTAATTTCTTTATTTTTGATTTATAAGGAATATTCTAAGCTTTGGAAAAATTTTCTTTTAAAAGACATTTTGTTCACAAAATTTTGAAAATGATTTTATAAAGTCTCTAAAAATCCAAGTTATTTTATGGTATAAATTTTATAATTTTTGAACTTGTATTTTATTATATAAAAATAAATCTTTGGAAATTAGTTGCTTAATAATTATCAAATTACATGATTACCCTTGCATGCAAACTCTCTTGTATTCAACCAAGGGGCAAGGAGGGCAATTCCAACCCCACTCACTTTCATTTTACTAGCCACATTACTATTTTGCCCTTGCATGCAAATCTACCTAACTAAGATTGGAAGGTTACTATTGTAATTTCTCTCATCCACTCACTTATGGGCAAATAAAAACCAAGTAAACATGACAAACACACCACTTTCACTCCACCATTTCCACACTTCTCCTCCCTCCTTCCTCTCCTCTCGGCCCTCCCCCTCTCCTCTCGGGTTTTTAGCCGAAAACCTACCCCCTCCCCTTTTCTTCATTCCACATTCAAGTTTCCACCTCCCATACAAGTAAATATTACTTCCTATATCATGATCATTCATATTTCAAAGAGTTTTGAGTAGAAAGTTTAAGTTTAAGGGTTGCATGTAAAGGTTTTAGTGAAACTCAAAATACAATCTTGATTCTTATGGATTTAAGGTTGTTTTCGAGAGGACTACAATAAATGGATAAGTGCCAAGTCTTGAGAAGGAAACTCTTGATGATTTAATGGCCATTTCCATCCATTTCATTCGGCCATGACCATATGGGAGCCGAATGAATGGTCCTTGAAATCATTCTTGTTGTTTTGTTCAATTTTTGCATGTTTATGTGATAATGACTTGAATTTTGTGGTGAAAATTTGATAAAACTCCTTGCATGCTAAGTGATCATCTAGGTATACCTTATGCTAGGCTTGCATGTCAATTTTAAGATGGAATATATGTAGAAAATATGTTGTTTTGGTTTGAAAAACCCGAAGGCATGCATGCATGTGGAATTCTCTTAGTTTGTTGTAAGATTTTGATCATTTGGAAAAGATTTTGTTAGTGAGCCTTAATTTCAGTAGGAATAATGTGATAATATTGATTTATGCTTCTTGTTGCATGGTAATAATTTGTGGTTATCTTTTATAAAAATATATATCTTGTTGTTTCAAAAGCATGAAGATTTGCGATTTGTTAAGAGTAGTCTCTTTTGTTTTGCCATAATTGCACCTTAGGTAAGGATGATCTCACCAAGGTTATTTTGAGAAAAAGGGAGTTAGTTCAGTAGAATACCAAGTATAGGTCTTGGTTTAAGTATTTAGTTGTTGTTAGTTGGGTTTGTCAAGTCAAAACCTTGGAAAATGAGAAGTTATAGTTTCTGCAGAAAAATCAGTTTAGTACCCTGAGGTTTAGAGTGAGTTTTGACCATGTCATTGATGTGCACTTTGAGGCCCAAGCCACCAGAAGTTAGTATGAGGAGTATATAATAGGTTTTAGGAGTTGGTTGGAGGTTTGCATGTCATTTGGTTAGGTGCACAAGTAGAATAACAAAATCTGTCCAGCAGGGGACAGTTTTGTTGCAACTTAGAAATAGGGAGATTTGGCCATGTCATGGGTAGGCCCTCATTAGGCCCAATTGGGCCTTAGTTAGAGGGTATGTCAGAGAAGTTTTTCCAACCATAGTTCATAGGATATGAGCTAGAACCATGTGTCACAAGTTAATTCAAGTCAGGGCATTTTCTGCCCAGAAAAACAGGGGTACCTTGGACTTTTAGCTTAGGCCCAAGAAGGCCCAAGCCAGGCCTTTGAGCCACATCAAGCTTGTGAGATGCCCTTAGGTCAGGAGAGTCTTGTGTAAAAATTTTGAAGAAAAACTTGTAGTTTAAGAGTGTCTAATGCACTCAAGAAACCTTAGTTACCATTCTGAAATTTGCACCAGTGAGCACTTTCACTTATCACATAGTTTTAGGACACTTAGAAGTGAGTATTAGGTCGACCACCATAGTTGTAAGATAGTATAAGGTCAGTAGAACAAAAGGCACAAGTGAGGGTCAATAGGTTTTGGATAATTTAGGAAAGGCACATTGAGTTAGGAAGCCCAAATTCGAAGACTTCGTTTAGTTAGCGACCAAGTAACTTAAGTGGTGAGTCGAGATCATCCAAGCCTAGTGTGGCATTATGGTGTATATGATGTTATTTGGTATTAATATACGATATGTGATTATGTGGCTACGTGTGTACAATTGAAAATATAAATGGTGGATATGAATTAAGTGTGTATAGGCCTAAGTGCCATCCATGTTTAATTTCGGGTTGTAAATAGGTTAAGATGGAAAGAATATATTATAATGAGGATTATTATTATTTATGTAGGATCTCGAGACGAGGGAAAACTTGCCATAAAAGTCGAGTGAAGCTCCAGTTGTTGCTCCTACCAGTCAGACCAGACCAGTCTATCTCAAGGCAAGTGATTCAACTTGACCTTCGCATTTACTGTAAACAGTTCATATATATATATCGATGCAATTATCCTGAGTCATTTTGATATATTTAAATCAAGAGTATCTTTTGTTTATCTTTGAGTTACATAGAGATGCCATGAACCCTCGAGTACGTATTGCAAGTAGTTCAAAAGTCTTTCATGATAGTTTAATGCCATGATAAAATAGAGATGTGTTATAATACCTTATTGATCCTTTTGATTATCATGCTATTGATCCCTGAGAAATCTTGATGTTGCACCCTGATGCTTTGATTCAACTCTTGAAATAACCTCGATAGAAACTTTATCTTGATACCTAAAAGCCAATCTTTTCTTAAATTCATTCATGATTGTTTGATAACCCTATCCTTACCCTAAAGCTTGATACCCTGTTATATCTTGAGCTGATGATCACTTCCTTTATATTTTAGCACCTCTATCCTATTGGAACCAGTGATGCTTATCTTCTTGATGTTCTAATACCTATACCTTGTCTACAACCATTGCTTTAAGCCTAGTTTGGCATTACTCTTTCATATTATCCAATAGCCTTGCTTAATTTCCTTGTCAAAATTCTTGTTTATGGAAATCTCTCGATTACCCTAATATAGTAAAGTCTAGTGGATCATGGCCCTGAGATTTAGTGTCATATTTCCAGTGTTTCAAGTTGATCTATAATCCCCTGATAAAAAAAAATGATTTCAGTCAAAAGAGATTTTGTCATAAATCGGCATCAGTTTTCAAAATGAATAAAATGTGGATTTTTCAGTCCCAAAGGGGGACAAATGTTTTCTTGAATGGTGGATCTGGACTGAGACGCGAGTCCTTTCCACACTTATATTAGGCTTAAAAGTTGCCTAGGGATTCCCAATAATGTTTTAGAACCCAGCGAGGTTCGGGATTACTTCGCGGCTGATCACCGGCTGTAATCCGTAGCGTCATAAAATGATTTTGACTAAGAATGGTTTTAAAATTTGTTTTGATGCAAGCAAAATGATGCCAACTCACATAAGTTTTATCTCTCGATTATCATTGATTATGTCATTCCATTGTCATTCCTAAAGGTATATCTCGATTTATGCTTTGCGTTGTATTGTTAGCACTTGTTGAGCTTTTGGCTCACTTCTTGCTTTACCCTGATATTACAGCTAGCAGCCATGGTTAGATTCAAGCAGACTGCCCGTAAGACCTGTGATGCTGATGCTTATGTTCGAGCTCAGGTAGAATAAGTAATAATAGTTGTGTGAGGACTCGGTATTTGTAATCAGATGTAATAGTTGGTAGTGTTGGGCTGTTCCAAACCCTAAACTGTAAGATCTTGGATTTTGGTTGTGTAATACTCATTAAAATGATGTAATAGCTATAATTATTTTGCTATTTAAGTTGGGGGTGTGACAGTATGACTATTGATTGTCATGCCAGTAATAAAATTTATTTCAGATAATATTTGTTTTTATTTAGTACTAGTATGATAATCGGTATGACTATCAGATTGTCATACCAGTTATATTATTGGTTTTTTTTGTTTTCTCAATTGCCTGGTATGACAATCGGGAAGACAATCGGTATGACTTTCCTCGATTGTCATACCAGTTGTTCTACTTAATGTTTTTTTTGTTTTGTTTTGTAAATCATTCAGTTCGGTCTTTCAAAATTCCAACAGTTTTCTCTCTTATTTTTTTCTCTCTCTCTCTGTTCGATCTTAATCAAACCTCCACTGATACTTCTTGCTCGAGTTTTTACTCAGCAAACAAAACTTCACTCCTGTGATATATACATACACGTATATACATACAGAAGTGCTGCCCAATTTTTATTTTTTAATTTTTCACTTCATTTTTGTTCCCCTCAAAATCAGTGTTTGTTTGTTTTTGGGTATTTTTAGTTTTTTTTTATTTTGTGTCTTTTGCATTTTTCAGATCTTTTATTCTGAGTTAAGAACATTAACGAGATACATTACTTTCTAAATTTTTCGGATATAATTGATTTAATTTGAATTATTAAATTAATTTAATTAATTCAAATTTTCTTAATATTACTCTTAAAATTCTGAAAGTGTGTGTTTTATTATATTTTTTTAATGGCTCTCAATTTCCAAATTGTCTCGCATAATCTTGTTGGTTATTTTAATCCAGATAAATGTGATGTGGAAAAATTTAAGCCATGGATTAAATTTTTAAATGACCATTCGATTGTTAGCTCTGCTATTAAATCAAATATGATTTTAAATGTTTATCTGCTCAGACTGATTTGCACAACCTCTACTGTGGCCGATGATTTTAAATCTTTTTCATTCACCGTGGCAAACACACAGTATGTAGTTGATGAAACAGTCGTCAATCGTGCGTTAAATTTTCCATTGGACATTTTCTGTAATTTGCCCTCTGAAAATGATATTTCAAACTTTTTCCATGCTATTCACTTTCAGGGGGTGATTAACTTAACCAAGTTGTCTAAATCCAATTTGGTTTCTGAATGGGATATTTTCTTTGATACACTTTCTAAAGTATTTGTCAACTGCACTAAATCCAACTTTCACAACATCACTTCCACTCTGCAGTATATTGGTCTTGCGGTTGTTTTCAATTAAAGGATCAATTTTGGCAAACTACTTTTACCCATTCTTCTGAGACGTCTCACTACTACTTTACGTGATCATTCTACAAATCGTAGGGTTTCATGCTACTACGCTCGTTTTTGCATGCTCATAGCAGAACATCTTCTCTCACCTGAGCATAAAGCTCTTTTTGCTAACTCTTCAGTAACTGAACCCCCTCCAGTAAGCAAAAAGATTTACACTCGCCAAGACACAACCTTCAAATTCATGCAAGTTCCAGTACTTGTATCTGCTTTCATGGCCACTTACATTCCTTTACCTATTTTCAATCTTCCCGGTCATGAACAGCAAGCTCAACCTCCAGTGGTTCAAACCACCCAGGCTCAAACATCAGATGCTCCTCCTCTGCAGGTAATATTTCCTCAAACTCAAACTATTCCTACTTATGTTGAAAGACCCCCAGTGGTTGATAGGACTGACCATGAAGTTGTAGAACCACAGCTTCAATCCCAGGTCATAGAGCCAAACACAGAGTCACAACCTATCTCAATCTCTCCCCCACTGTCTAAAATGTTGCCTAGAAGGTTAGTAGGAAGTAGTATGTTGGTGGATGTGAATGAACCCTCAGCTCTGACTCATCCCAAGAAAAGAAAAACATTTACTGAGGCATCTGAAAGCCCATCCTTGTCCTCCCAACAGGACATGGACTTTGATATGGCCAGTGAACAGTTACTAGAGACATTCTATCAACAGGATGAATCTATTGAAATTCACCATAGGGCCATTGCATCCTGTACTGAGTCAAGCACACTTCCATTACTCACAATGGAAGCATACAGACCAATAGATGATACTCAGGACATGGAGCGAGGAGTGCACATTGAGTCGGTTACAGTGCCTTCCATAGTTACGGCAGAAGAGCAGTCACATACTTCTGAGGGAAAATCTGACTCTCAGCCACCTTTAATAGAGTCATTTTCTCCCCCCCCAGATCCAACACCTCTGGCTCCCTCACGGGATTCTCCACTCGCAGATATATCTGGAGAAAGTGGAGGGCAACTCGGTCAATCTATCCCTGAAGCAATTCAGACATCTATTTCACATGAAAAGATAGATTTGACTGAGGATCGGGACTCGCGAATTCCCATTGCACCACCACTGACCTCTCTTGAAGAGGCTAGGGTGATTTTAAATGCAGGTACAGAAGATCAGCATCAGGCAGACTCCTCACGAGCAATAATATTGAGAGATACATAAGCACGTGAGTTGAGTGAATCAAACAGGAGAGATATTCAGGTGAGCGCACACACAGACACAAACACTGAAAATTTGTTAGCTCAAATTGCTGAACTGAAAGAACAACTTGCAAAAAGTCAAGCTGAGGCTCAATCATTCAAAGCACAAGTGGTTGAACGGTCTTCTTCTTCCACCTCTGTCAATAATCAGCTGGCTCTCATCAAGACTGAAATATCAGATTTGAAGACATCTGTTGTACCAAAGTTTAACTCAATCCAGGCATCTCCAACGTTATCAGCTGAAGACATTTCAAACTTCTGCTCTCTCCACACAAGAATGACTTCTCTTGAAGACTTGGTTGAAATGAATCATTCACTGGATTCCTCCAGATTTCTGAAGATAGAGACGGGCATGGAACATCTCAATGAAGGGATGAAGCACTTGTACTTCATGATCAAAAATTCTCACTGCCCTAATGAAGAACAAAGGACTTTCTTTGAAGGGCCGTCTGGTGGAGGCTCAGGCTCTGGAGGTGATGGAGGTCGTGGAGGATCTAAGGGAAAGTCTGTAGAGGATTCTTCAACTAAGGGGGAGAAGAAAGGGAGAAGTGGAAAGGAAAAAGAAAAAGATTCTTCTGCTGGAGGCACAGGCAAGGCTGATGATGTCTACTATAGTGGAGAACAGGATAACTTTAATATTTATGGTATTCCCACTGAATCAGTCTTGGAAGATAAAGATGGTTTCTTTGAAGCTGAGGAGGAAAGTGATTTTGGAGAATGGGAAGAGGAAGCTCCAGTGGATCCTGTGTTTGAGAAAGAGTTTCAGCAGCAGTAGTCAGAGTTAAAAAGAAAAGAAGCTGAACTCAAAAAGGTATCCCAGATCATTGATATGAGGAAAAACATTGAACGAACAGAAACTCTTGAAAAGCAACGTCTTCATGACATTAAAGCTAAAGAAAGGAGAAGAGATGTCAGACTGAAGATTGGTGAAAAATGGGATGAAGCTAGGAGAGTACTTGATATGCCTCAGCTGAGCACAAACAATGATAGGCAGTTTCTACATCTTCTGGACAAGCTGGAGATCTCTAATCCAAACAATGACGTGTATATGAATGCTATAAAGACTGAAGTCTCAAGGATGACAGCTGCCTTTGACAGGTCTCTAAATGAAATGAGCATATTTATATATTTTCAGAGCGAAGGATCTTTCAAGGTATCACTTCATCTGTTTGAGAATCGTTCTTTATCAGAGATTTGGGTTCTTCTCAACAAAGTCAAAAGAAGCTCAGAATTGAATGAAGTTCTTCGAGAAAGGCTCAAAGAGTTTGCCAGCAGGGCTAGTCCTCAAGTGGTCAATAATCCTCATCAGGTAAGATTCTTTAAGTCTGACTGTCTTCAAATCTGCCAGCTCGATTCACAATCTCTTAAAGACTACTCAGCTAAGCATCTTGTCTAGATGGAACATCACTTAAGAACTGCTGGATATTCATCCATGTTGAAAACTCAAGCAGCTGATCTGATTCAAGCTTATTGTGAAAAGAATATTAAAAGGTACGATCAATTAAAGAATAAGCTAAAGTCAGTTGGAGTTCAACCAGTCAGACCAGCCAGCTTCACTTCTGAAAAGGATCGTGTCTTTGATAAGAAGTTGCTTCAAGATTTGGAAGAAGGTGAATTCGGAAGAGAAGACAACTGAATTCAATTAGCTCAAAACTTAATGTAATATGATTAGGGCTTTATGAATCAAGATAGACTAATGTAGTTATATGTTCAGTCTAGAGGAACATCTATCTTGTATTCACTTGTAAATTTCTTTTGGAATCTGGAAAATGTTAAATATAATCCAAAACTATTCTGCTATTTACTTTACATTACTGCTTATATCTTTTTCTTATTTGTTAGTTGAGTTATCCTCCAGGTATTTGTTGTTGTTGTCTAACAAACAAATAGGGGGAGATTGAAAGGCATATGTCATAGCCAATTTGTTTATTCGAGGATTTAACTCAACTCAAATAAGGATGTAACAAGTAAATAGTGGTTCTATCGTCAGAGAGATCTCTCCTAGTAACATATGTCAAAGGATTAAGTAACATTGTTCGTCTACAGACTTGAGGACTTAATTCACTGGAAGAAGCTCAAGAAATTGATCAAGCCTCAGTGACATAAATCAAGATTGTGGATTTAATCAAGTGACAGAGATCTCGTCAGGGTATCAATTAATTACAAGGATTTAGTCTGAAGAAAATCAAGAGTATCAAGGTCAAGGCATGAAGAAACATCACGGAAGTTAGTCACTCATGAACCAGACAATACATCGAGTGTCAACATTGAAGTGGTGGAATTGATTCATAATTGACAGTGATTTTCAGAAGATTTTCAAAAGATAGGTTGCTGCTCAAGATTAGTATTAATTCTCTATTAATTAATTAAGTCATATAATTTGATTAAGAGAATAAATTCAATCTCCAAAGATTAATTTATTGATTAATTGAATTAATTGATTAATTAATTCAGAATTATTATTTGATTAAAATCTGTTTTAATCCAGCAAGACTATCTTTTGTATTAGCAAGACAATCAGTATGACAATCAATAGTCATACCGAAAGTCATGCTAGTGCATTTAGATTGTCTTGCCGAAAGTCCTATCAGTTCAATTGTTAGTCCTACCGAAAGTCTTACCAGTTAAAAGGATTGTCATGCTGAGCTAAAAGGATTGTCTTGCCAATTAAAATCACAGGATTCAATATAAAGCAGAGCAACTTTTTTCAACAAGAGACAGAGCATTGAATATCAAATACAGAAGAACACAGAACAGAGAAAAACAGCAGTGAACTTATTGCAAATTCACAGATCATTTATTTCTAGTATTTATTGTTAAATCTAATCCACTAGAAATCCTTTTCTTGTTCTTGTGTAACTATCTAGCGGATCAAAATCCCTAGAACTTAATCTCAAATTGCATTTAGCATTTGATCCTTTTTATTACAAAAATAGAAAAAGTTCATGTCGAATTTATTCTAGATTTGGAATAATTTATTTGAGATTAATCCCTTGTAAACGATACCGTTGTTGTAACACCTTTGAAGTTTAATAATAGTTTTATTTAACTTGAATTTTGTTTCACTTTTTTTATTCTGCATTTTATTTGATTAAACGGTATTGTTTGTATTCAACCCCACTTCTACAAACATATTGAGACCTAACACTTCCTGTTATTCTCTTCTATTTGATTCTGGGGTTGTCTGTGGAATTCAAGTTCATCAGCTTCTGAGAGATCTAGCATTTATTGCATTTCCAAAAGAGTCTCATTGCTAGAGATACTCAACTGGTCCTCTAATCTGAAGAATCTTCTTACTCCCTTTTCATCCATGAATCCCATCAGCCAATAGGGCCTTAGAAGCACTCTACTCCCTGTGTAAGGAATAGTTAAAGTTTTTTGGGTGCATCTTTAGCTCTAATTCTCCTCAGTTCTTTAATCTTCTTTAGAACTAGTCTTCTTGCAGTCACATTGAATCCAAAGTTCTTCTTGAAGGATAAATAGACCTTTATCAGTACATATTGGCTTTCTTGAAGAATCCTGTGAAGTGGCCATGTGACCTCTTTTCCTTGTTTGTACTTGAACACTAGCCTTTCAGGAAGATGTCTGTAAGCATCAATCCCTCTTACTTCTTCTAGTTCATACAAGTAGAGATTTAAATCAAAAAATTCCTTGATATCACAGATATACAAGAGATCTCCCTTGTTGATTTTGGGTTGAGCTTTGGCTAGTGTCTTAGATCTGAGAGTTACAGGCTTTACTTTCTTGATTGCTCTAAGCTTTATTTTCCTTGGCTTCTTGAATAGAGGTAGATTTAATTCAAGAATTGGTAGACCATCCCAGTCTATTGGCTTATCCTTTGAAATTATAGGTTCACCATGAAATTTCTTGAATGGATCTACCTTGAATTCCTCATGTACCACAGAGGGCATGGATGTCTGAGTTGTAGTGGTAGTTTTTTTTGGGAATGTAGACTTTTATTTCCTCATCACTGAAGTCCAATTTTCTTTTGTCTTGAAGCTTGTTTCTGAATGTTCTATTCTGTTGAGGTGCATCTTGCAATTTTTGATCTTGAGTTTCAGCAATTACAGATGGTTGAGCAGAAATTTCATTTGTGGTTTTCACAGATTGAAGCTTGGCCAAGATAACAGTTTCCTCCTTCTTTTGTTTGAGCTTCTTAGCATCTAGGGAAGCTTGCTTCTTTTCTTTCTCGATTCTTTCTTTCTCTTCCTTTTTAGCTTCTACAAACTGATGGTGTCCAGCCACCACACAAATTTCTTTACCATTTCTGTAAACTTTAGCAATTCTCATTTTCAGTGCTAAATCAGTTGGATCTTTGTAAAATGCAATTGGCCTAGCCAACAACTTCTTTTCATCTGGCCTAGGTGTCTCATACACAGTGTCCAAAGGATTTTTATCTGAGAGCTTTGAGTAGTTCCTTTTAGGCTTCATGATCAGATTTGCCTTTAGAGATTTGATACAAGATGTTTGGCCTTTTCCAGATAATTCATACTCATTTCTGTTACGACCGGCCTTTTTGTGTAATATTATTTGTGAACTTTGTATAATATTAGAGCCGATTATAAATATACCTAATGATTGTACGTTTGTGTGAATGGAAATTTCTGCATTATAAATTGCTTTATGTAGAATATAAATTTTTCAAAACAAGAGTTTTATTAATTGCCCTTATTTTTGATTTATAAGGAATATTCTATACCTTGGAAAATTTTCTTTTAAAAAATTATTTCATTCACAAATCTCAAAAGTGATCTCATAAAATTTCTAAAAATCCAAGTTATTTTATGGTATAAATTTTATAATTTTTGAACTTTTATTGTATTTTATAAAAATAAATCTTTGAAAATTAGTTGCTTAGTAATTAACAAATTACTTGGTTACCCTTGCCTGCAAATACTCTTCCATTCAACTATGGGGCAAAGAAGGCATTTCCAACCCTACTCACTTTCATTCTACTAGCTAAGTTACCACTTTGTCCTTAAATGCAAATCTACCTAACTTTAGCTAGAAGGTTACTCTTGCCATTTCCTAAATACACTCACTTTTGATCAAATCAAAAGCATAAAAAACCAAGAAAGTGTGATGATCACTCCACTTTCACTCCACCATTCCACCCCCCTCATTTCTCCTCCCTCCCCTCTCGACCCTCCTCTCTCTCGGCTCTTTTGGCCGATCCCCACCCCCTCTTTTCTTTCATTTTTCATTCAAGAATATATCTCCCATTCAAGTAAATGTTACTTCCTATATCTTGATCATATATAATCCAAAGAGTTTTGAGTGAAAAGTTTAAGTTTTGAGCTTGCATGTCAAAGTTTTAGTTGGAACTCAAAGTACAATCTTGATTCTCATGAATTTAAGGTTGTATTTTGAGGGAACTACAAGGAGTGGTGAAATGCCAAGTAATGAGTATAAGGCTCTTGATTTTAATGGACATTTCCCTTCCATTTCATTCGGCCATGACCTTGAGGGAGCCGAATGAATGGTTCTTGAGGTTGTTTTGTTGCCTTGTTTCATTCTTATGTGTTTTTGGTGGTGATAAGATGAATTTTGGAGCAAAAACTTGATAAAACCCTTTGCATGCTAAGTGATCATTTAGTTATAGCTTGTTCTAGGCTTGCATGTTTATTTTATGGTAAAATTTATTTTGGAAACCATATTGTTTTGGTTTGAATATTCGAAGGGATACATGCATATAAACACTCATGATTTTCGAAAGTTTTTGATCATTTGGATTGATTTTTGTTAGTTAGCCTTAATTTCAGTAGGGTTAAAATATTAATCTTGATTTGTGCTCCTTGATACGTGATGTTAATTTGTATATATTTATAAAGAAGATATAACTTGTCGTTCTCAAAAACTTGACGACTTGTAATTTGTGTAATGTGTTAACTTTTATTTTGCTATATTGCACCTTAGGTAAGGATGATCTCCACTAAGCTTATTTTGAATGTAAGGGAGTTAGTTCAGTAGAACACCTTAGTTAAGGTTTTGTTTGGGTTTTTGGTTGTTGTTGGTTGGGTTTGTTAAGTAAGAACCTTGGTGAAAGGAGAGTATTAGTTTCTGCAGAAAATCAGTTTTGTACCCTGAGGTTTAAAGTGAGATTTGACCTTGTCATTGTTGTGCACTTTGAGGCCCAAGCCACCAGAAGCTAGCACTAGGAGTATAAAATAGGTTTTAGGTGTTTTTTGGAGGTTTGTAAGACGTTTGGTTAGGTGCACGAGTGGAAACACCAAATATGTTTAGCCGAGGACAGTTTTGTTGCAACTTAGAAATGGGAAGTTTTGACCATGTCATAGGTAGGCCCTCATTAGGCCCTTTTGGGCCTTAGTTAGAGGGTATGCCAGAGGAGTTTTTACATCCATATTTCATAGGATTTGAGTTAGAATAATGTGTCACAAGTTAGTTCAAGTCAGGACCTTTTCTTCCCAGAAAAACAGGGGAATCAGGGACTTTAAGCTTAGGCCTAGGGAGGCCCAAGCTAGGCCCTTGAGCCACATCAAGTTTTGGAGTTGCCTTATGATCAGAAGAGTCTGGTGTAGAAGGTTTGAAGGAAAATTTAAAGTGTAAGAGTGTCAAACGCACCCAAGAAACCTTAGATGTCATTCTGAAATTTACCATAATAAGCACCTTCACTTACCACATAGTTTTAGAGCACCTATGAGTGAGGCCCAGATTGACCACCATAGTTTCAAGATAGCATAAAGTCAGTAGAGTGAAAGGCCCAAGTTAGGGTCAATAGGAATTGGATGGTTTCGTAAAGGCACTTCGAGTATGAAGCCAAAATTTCGAGATTTTGTCTAGTTTAGCGACCAAGTGACTTAAGTATGTGGAGCGAGATCATCCAAACCTAGTGTTGCAATATGGAGTGTGGGATATTATTTGGTACTTAAATATGGTATGTGAGCGTATGTGGCTATGTGTACTATTATGTTATAAGGTGATTGTAAATTGCGTGTATATAGGCCTAAGTGCCATTGTGTTTAATTTCGGTTTGCAAATAGGTTGAGTTGGTGAGAATATATTATAATGAGGTTATTATTATTTGTGTAGGATCTCGAGACGAGGGTAAACTTGCCATAAAGGTCAAGTAAAGCTTCCAGTTGCTCCTATCTGCCAGTCCAGTCCATAAGTGATTCAACCTGCCTTTTTTTTCATTTACACTGCAAGTGTGTGATAACTAGTTCCTATATATGATGCGAGTATCCTGATTTACCTTTATATACATGAACCAAGTGGTTTTGAAATATATCTTCCTATTATATAGAAATACCATGAACTCTCAAGTGTGTATTGCAAGTAATTTAACCTTATTTGAAGATATTTATGCAAGTAGATCAAAATGTCTTATTATGCTAGTATACCAAAGTAATTGTGATGTTGAACCATGTGTAAGTTATACTCAGTAACCTCGTCTTGAAGCCTAAAAGCCAGTCATCCCTTAAAGATTGTTAATGATTGTTTGATAACCCTATCCTTACCCTAAAACGTGATACCCTGTTATACCTTGAGCTGATGATCACTTTCTTTGTATTTTAATACCAATATTATAGCTGGAACCAGTGATACTTATCTTCTTGATATTTTAATACCTATACCTTATTTGAAACCATTTCTTTAAGCCTAGTCTGGCATTACTCTTTCATATTATCCGATAGCCTTACTAAATCTCCTTGTCAAAGTCCTTGTAAATAGAAACCATTCAATTACCCTGATAGAGTAAAGTCTAGTGGATCATGGCCCTAGTGGATATATTCCTAGGGTTTCAAAGTGGATTTATAACCCTTGATAAAGATGTTTACTGTTTAAGAAATTAATTGTCAATTGGCATCAGTTTTTGAAATGATTAAAAATTTGGATTTTCAGTCCCAAAGGGGGACAAATATTTTCTTTAAATAGTGGATCTGGACTGAGATGCAAGTCATTTCCGCACTTCAATTGTAGGCTTAAAATTTGCCTAGGGATCCCATTAATGTTTTAGAACCCAGCGAGGTTCGGGATTACTTCGTGGCTGATCAGGGACTGTAATCCGTAGCGTCATAAAATGGTTTTTGATTAAGAAATGATTTTGGAAATATTTTGATACAAACAAATGATGCCATCACCTAACAGTCCATCTCTTGTAATTATTAGATTTTTCTTCACATTGTTATTCTTTTATCTCGTTTTATTTTATAGCACTTGTCGAGCATTTGGCTCACTACTTGTTTTCACCCTGATATTACAGCTAGCAACTATGGTTAGATTCAAGCAGACATCACGTAAGACTTGTGATGCCAATGCGTATGTTCAAGCTCAGGTAGAATAAGAGATAGTTTTGTGTGAGGACTCGATGTTAAAATCAGGTTGTAATAGTTAATAGTGTTGGGCTGTAATAAACCCTAAACTGTAAGATCTTGGATTCAGTTGTGTTTACTATCTTTTGTTAACTATTGTAATAATTTGTATAATATGTATTGTCAAGTTGGGGGCGTGACAGGTTTTGGTATCAGAGCTACGGTTTAGAGTCCCTGGACAGCCCAATAGGTTATAGGATATATGTATAAGTTATAGATAGTATGCGAGAGAGTAGGTTAAGTAATTTATTATTAATACTCTTCTTATATATATCTATGTATGGTTTGTCAGCAAAGGGTGCACTCCTCGTCATCCTCTGGGTCGGATGACACTATTGCTTTCTTCGTATATGTTGAGTTGAGGCGCGAGTTCGACATGCTTCAGGGAAAGTACGACGGACTGTTAGACCGATTGAAGAATGTGTATCCGGACAGCCGAAACTATGAAGAGAAGCCTAAGGAGCAGATGACTGTGAGACTTGAGACTTTGGTTCAGTACGCCAACACTAAGCTTGAGGAGATGCCATCGCACCGAGACCGTACCAGCCAGTATATCATGCAGATGGTGGCGGACGAGCTCCAGAGTATTGTGAAGACGCTTCGAGAGGAGAAGACTACCAAACCCCGTTCTGAAAGAGTGGAGCCTTAGTTCTTTCCATTATCTACATTTCATGATGTTGTATTTTTGGAATTTGTAGAATTCCCTGTTGTTTCCTTTAAATAAGCATGTTAATCCTAGATCCAGACTTTATTCTAATCTTGATGTATCTTGACCTTTAAATTTCAATTATTATGCACTATCGTTCTGATTGCTTTCAAATGTTATTTTATGCCTTTATATGCATCACCCTATTCGTTTAAATTAAAAATTGACCTCATATGTGAACAAGAATGCCATGTGACAACCTCGAATTATCTAATTGTTCATACCTGTTTTGACGTAAATTTTATTTCAGGATCATGCTACCCAAAAAGAAGAACCCAACAACTACATCTACCACAGATCCTAATATTGTTCGATTACTGGAAACCTTACAACAGCAAACAAATACTATAGGTCAATAACAACTAACTCTTCAACAACAATTTGAAAACCAAGATAACTGTGAACCACACCAACCACCTGATCCACCAGTACCACCTCAACAAGTTGTTACTTTCAAAGCTTTTCAGAATATGAATCCATCTGCATTTTATGATACCACTGATCCAGTAATAGCTAACACATGGATTAAGGAAATGGAAAGGGATTTTGAATTGGTACAGTTAGGGGACGATCAGAAGACACCATATGCTACTTACTTCCTAAGGGCGAAGTCATCTATTGGTGGGATTCAGTGAAAGCTATGGAAGCAAATCAGCAAGTTTCTTGGGAAAGATTTAAGAAGTTATTTCTGGAAAAGTATTACCCTAAGTACATGCAGAATCAGATGGAGCTTAAATTTCTTGAATTGAAGCAAGGGAGTATGTCTGTACTGGAGTATGAGAAGAAGTTCACAGAGCTGTCAAGGTTTGTGACAAAGTATACTAGCAGCGAGGAGGAAAAAGCAAAGAGATTCCAAAAAGGATTAGGGTCTTGGATCAGAGATAGAGTGGCTATGTTTGAGCTTGATACTTATGCAGGCGTAGTGCAGAAAGCTGCTCTGATTGAGAGTAATGGGATGCAATCAAGGTTGGAAAGGGATAACAAGAAGAGGAAGGTTGTTGTGAATATGTTGTGTACTTGATGATTACCTAAACAAAACATCTAAGTAGATTTTACTTAGTGAAATAATGTAGCACTCGACGGATAAGAATTATAGTCCCGACGGATAACTCATTATAGTCCCGACGGATGATTAACTTATTATCCATCGAGTGAGTAGCTTATGTAATAATAAGCTTGTAGCACAGTGTTGTATGCACCTTTGTATAGAATCTGGAGTAGCATATAAGTCATGTTGACTTTAACTAGATATGCAGAATAGGTTGATTAACTGTACATAAGCAATGTCTTGTAATTCTGTATAAGTGAAATGAAGTCAAGTGCCAAAATAGCTACCAACGGATGCTTAACAAAGCTTCGACGGATGATCAAATGACTATCAACGGATGTTTAACATAGCAGTCGACGGATGATCAATTAAGTCATCGACGGATGATCTGAAAGTCGACAGATGATCATATCAAGATTCAAACATCAGTTGAACAGTGAAAGCTGACACACAGCCGTTGAGTTGGATACAAGTACACTGTGGAAGCCCATTAACTAGGTAATAGAGGACGAAAAGCAGAAAAGATCAAGACTGTTAGATTTTATATTTGTTCAGTTCTTTTGACTTTGTAATCTTGGTAATATATAAACCAAGAGAGTAGCAAATAGAAAAATAACTGAGATAGCTAAAAAAAACAACAACAGAGAAATCTTTGTAAGCACTATCTTTAGCATTTCCTGTGTTCTTAGCAGTTCTATTTGTGTAAGCAGCTGTGAGCATTTCTGCACACAGAGTCCTCTCGATATATTAAATATATCTCTGGTGGAATTATTTAAATCCACCAGAAAGTTTTTAACGACTCTTGTTTTTAATTACTTATGTTTTGATTCATTCAAGTTTACATTCCGCATTGTGCTAATCAAAACAAATATATCCATAATCGAGTTGAACATTTTTATTTCAAGAAAAAGTGTCAAGAATTCCATTCAACCCCCCTTCTGTAATTCTTGCTATATTGTTAAGGGACTAACAATTGGTATCAGAGCAAGCTCTTAATCTACAAAGAGTTTAAAGATCAAAACAATACAGCAAGATGAACAAGAAAGATGTTGGAGTCAAGATTCCTTTTCTTGATAAAGATAATTACCATCATTGGAAGGTAAAGATGCATCTTCATATGCTTTCTCAAGATGAGGCCTATGTGGACTGCATAGAAAGAGGCCCTCATGTTCCAATGAGAGCTGCAACAGGAAATGAACCATCTGTTCCAAAGCCAAGGCATGAATGGTCTGATCCTGATATTGAACAAGTCAGGAAAGATAAAAAGACCATGAACATTCTGTTCAATGGTGTTGATGCAGACATGTTTGATAACATCATCAACTGCAAGACTACCAAGGAAGTTTGGGACACAATACAGATAATCTGTGATGGTACTGAGCAAATAAGAGAAAATAAAATGCAGCTCCTGATTCAGCAATATGAGCATTTTCACAATGAAGAAAGTGAGTCACTCACTGACATTTTTAGTAGATTCCAAAAGCTACTAAATGCTCTTAAATTGCATGGAAGAGTCTATCAGACTAAAGACTCCAATCTGAAATTTCTCAGATCTCTTCGAAAGGAATGGAAACAAATGATAGTCTCATTGAGAAACTCACAAGATTATAAGGAGTTTACTTTGGAGAGACTGTATGGCATTCTGAAGACCTATGAGCTTGAGATAGAGCAGGATGAAAGAATGGAGAGAGGAAAGAAGAAAGGAGGATCCATTGCACTAGTGGCTGAACTGGAAAAGGAGAAGGAAGTGAAGATGGAAGCTGTGGAATCAACTTCAAAGGCCTGTGAAAGCAAGGGTAAAGGGCTAGCTGCAGAAAGTGAAGATTCATTGAGTCAAGATGACATGGAGGACATTGATGAGCACCTAGTATTCCTTTCAAGAAGATTTGCCAAGCTCAAGTTCAAGAAGAACTTTGGAGCTGCCAAGCCAAATAGAAACATGGTGGACAAATCAAAATTCAAGTGTTTCAAATGTGGCTTGGCAGGGCATTTTGCAAATGAGTGTAGAAAGTCATATTCCAGTAAGAAAAGATTTTAGTCTGTGGATTATAAGCAAAAATACTTTGATCTACTCAAACAGAAGGAAAGGACTTTTATTACACAAGAGAATGACTGGGCAGCTGATGGTTTGGATGAAGATGAGGATGTCAGCTATGTCAATCTAGCCCTTATGGCCAAGTCTGATGAAACAGAGACAAGTTCCTCAAGCAATCAGGTAATCACTACAAACCTTGCACATTTATCTAAAGCTGAGTGTAATGATGCAATAAATGACATGTCTACAGAATTGTATCATTTGCGTGTTACACTTAAGTCCCTCACTAAAGAAAATGCTAAAATCAAAGAAAACAACTTGTTTTTTAGTGAGAGGAATAATGTGCTTGAGTCTCAGTTTGTTGAGTTTGAGAAACTAAAAATTGAGTGTAGAATTGCCAAGGAGGAATTAACTGAGTCCTTGAAAAAGGAAGAAATTTTAAAGAAGCAGCTCGATCGTGAACATGAGGTGATTAAAACATGGAAAACATCCAGAGATGTTCATGCTCAAATCACCAAGGTTCGAGGAATTGAGTCTTTTTGTGATGAAGCCTGGAAAAAGAATAAGGGGAAACTAGAACCTATTTTGGTAGATGGATTGCAGACAGATGTAGACTCGACGGATGATGAGAACTATCTGTCGGATAACAAAAAGTGTTATCCGTCGAATGATAAAAATCCTCATCCATCGGCTGTGAGCAAACCCATTAGCAAAGCCAAATTAACCAAGCTAAATGAAAAGTATGGGTCTGTTTCCAAGAACTTTGTTTCAGGAGAGTCAAGTCAAGCCAAGAAAGGGAAGAAGGCTAATGTTGGTCACATGACTGTCAAACAGTTAAGTGACAGACTTGAGAAGATAGAGGTAAAAACAGAGACTAAAAGGAAAAAAAATAGGAATGGTAAAGTAGGGATTAACAAACATAATAACTACACACCTGACAAATATGCTCCTAGAAAAATCTGTGTCAAATGTGGTAGTGTAAATCATTTGTCTGTTAATTGCAAATCTGCCATGCCTACTCCCATGTCTGTTCAGCCTCAATTCTCTAACATGAATGCCATGCCTCCCATGCCTGTTAATGCTATGCCTACACAGAACATGAATGCATAGTTTGCTAATATGCCATTTGCACCTAATCTATATTATGCTGCATACAATATGCCTCAAATGCCATTTAGCATGCCTTACTGGAATAACATATTTGCACCAAGCATGCCATTTCCTGTTAGCCATAACATGCATGATAATTCTGTTGCATCTAGTGGTTTCAAAGGCCCAACCCAAATGACTAAGGAAGAATCTGAAATTCCTAAGTGAAATGAGTTAAGACCTAAGAAACAGAAGAAGAAAGCTAACAAGGCAGGACCCAAGGAAACTTGGCTACCAAAATCAACTTGATTTGATTTTGATGTGTGCAGGGAAACAGAAGGAATCTTTGGTACTTGAATAGTGGTTGTTCAAGACACATGACTGGTGATTCTACCCTGCTCACAGAGTTTGAAGAGAGAGCTGGCCCAAGTATCACTTTTGGAGATGACAGCAAAGGTTATACTGTGGGATATGGCTTGATTTCAAAGGACAATGTCATCATTGAAGATGTTGCCTTAGTGGATGGTCTCAAACACAATCTGTTGAGTATCAGCCAGCTTTGTGATAAAGGCAACTCAGTAACCTTCAACAAAGAAACCTGTGTTGTGATTAATAATCAAAACAACAACGTGGTTCTCACTGGTGTGAGAAGAGGAAATGTGTATCTAGCTGACTTCAAACTCAACTAAAGCAGAATCTGTAACTTGTCTTCTTAGTAAAGTAAGTCAAGATAAAAGTTGGCTATGGCACAAGAAGCTATCCCATTTGAACTTCAAGACCATGAATGAGCTGGTAAAGAAAGAGCTAGTTAGAGGCATTCCTATGGTGGAGTTTACAAAGGATGGACTATGTGATGCCTGCCAAAAGGGAAGCAGATTAAAGCATCATTCAGGAAGAAACTTGATTCAGCAATTGAAGAGCCTCTACAACTGCTTCACATGGATTTGTTTGGACCAGTCAATATATTGTCAATCTCAAAGAAAAGATTTTGCCTAGTAATTGTAGATGATTTCTCCAAGTTCTCTTGGACATATTTCCTAAAGTCCAAAGATGAGGCTAGTGAAATCATCATCAATTCACACAAGGCAAGTTAACAATCATCCTGATTTCAAAGTTAGAAGAATCAGGAGTGATAATGGAACTGAGTTCAAGAACTATGTCATGAGAGCATTTTGTGAGGAAAATGGAATCTTGCATGAGTTTTCAGCAGCAAGGACTCCACAACAGAATGGATTAGTGGAAAGAAAGAATAGATCTCTTATTGAAGCTACAAGGACAATACTTGAAGAATCAAAACTACCAACATACTTCTGGGCTGAAGCTGTAAACACTGCATGCTACACTCAGAACATCTCTCTGATTAATCAAGCAAGATGCATGACACCTTATCAATTGTTCAAGAACAAGAAGCCAACTCTGAACTTTCTTCATATCTTTGGGCTGTAAATGCTATATTCTGAGAAATCAAACTGATCAAAATGGGAAGTTGATGCTAAAGCAGATGAAGGAATTTTTTGTTGGATATGCTTGTGGTAAAGCATATAGATTCTACAATCTAAGAACCAACATTGTTGTTGAATCTATACATGTTGTGTTTGATGATAAAAAGATTGAAGGACTAATAGATGGCGATTACCATGAGAGCCTCAAATTTGACAATGTTGAGATGGTCAGTGATGAAAGTGATGATGAGAGTGATCAAGAAACAGTGTCTAAGGATAATGCAGACCAATCTACTACAAATGAAGCACAAAAACTCAACATCCGTCGAGTTACATAACGCTTCATCCGTCGGAAGGCAATCTGTATTATCCGTCGGAAGACAACCTGCCTCACCGTCGGTACTCAAATTCACCATCCGTCGGGTTATCAAAAGGAGCAGGAGTCAAGGCAGGATCACCCATAGAAAGCACCCAATCTCAAATCAAAGATCCACAAACTCAGGGGGAGTTTCTAGCAATCAAAACTCAATCACACATCAAGACAACATTGAGGTCTCTTCATCAGGGCTAATCTACCTCAACCAAGAAAAGGACAAAAGATCACCCTTTGAACTGATTATTGGTGATGTTTCTTCCAGAGTTCAAACCAGGAGATCAACTCAAGGAAGAATGTTATACAGTAGGCTTCCTGTCTAAGGAAGAACCAAAGAAGGTAGAAGAAGTCTTGTTAGCTCCTGATAGATTTTAGCTATGCAGGAGGAGCTAAACCAATTTGAAAGGAATAAGTATGGAAGCTGGTCCCAAGCCTATAGGAAAGAATCCAATAGACACCAAATGGGTATTCAGAAACAAGATGGATGAAATGGTATAGTAGTAAGGAACAAA